>NC_089317.1:13589744-13634744 GCF_036669915.1 Pocillopora verrucosa
TGCAGTCCATGCCCAGCAGGGAAAGGACTATTTGCCCCTTGTAAACACCTAGCTATTTGATGCTTTTCCCTTGAAGAGCTTATTAGATTAAAGCAGGGCAGAGATTTTGCTAACATTTAATGCGAACAAAAAGAGGATCTTACGCAATTGGGAACAATGAAATGTTGCGTGTACCCTTGTCCAATGTGTTCAACCTGATTACTGTGTCTTTTACTGCTGCGTATGTGAAGGCAGAGCTCATTTGTCACATTTAGGGGATGGCACTTGATTGGGGAAGGTACTTTTTCGAGTAAGTATGCTAATTACAAGAATTTATTTGTAGCTCTGAGGTTACTTAGTCCACTAGTTCATGGCACTTTTTAGCATTCTTCAGTCATGGTCTTCAATGATTTGCCAGTCAAAATAAGAAACTGCTCCGACTTCAGAGGATACTGTAGGCTCTGTAAAACATTTTTTAAGCAAATGCTTTGTTTCCCCTGTAAGACCTTTCCTTCTCCAAAACTGCTTTTGCATTCATTTATTATTTATGCACAAAATGCATAGATTATATAGTAACTTTGTAGTTTTTGCTATACTGGTAATTTTTCTTGATTATTGTGTATATGTATAATTACATATATATATATATATATATTTTTTTTCTTTTGAGATGGTACTTTATAATTAGTAGGGCCTTCACAGATGAAGAGCCACATCTTTTTAGGAGGATATGCTGTGAATAAATCATCATTATAATTATCATTATTGTTATTATCATTATTATTATTATTATATTGTTATTATTATTATTACTATTATTATTATTATTATTATTATTATTATTATTATTATTATACACAACAGATACAATCACATCAATGATGGGATGAAAGCTTTTCTTACCAATGATAATTACAGTGGGTGTGGTGAATCAAGAGAATATCCAGCAATACTGGTCCACCAACAAGGTTTAATCTACTCCCTGTTTCCCTCAAATTATGTCAAATTTGCAAGAACATTTACATGAGGAAAATTTACGAACATTTTAACATTGTTTCACTTGCGTGATAATGATAATTATGTTCCTTGAGGACAAAGAGGGTTTAACCTAGTAAACAAGCTTGGCACAATATACACTGTGGTCACTGGGAAGTTTTCTAATGTTTAGAAGCCTGGCAGAAATATTAGCATTGATGAGAGAATGATTCCCTTTGGAGGGAAAGTGCGATTCAAAGTGTACAATCCAGACAAGCCTGATAAGTATGGTGTTAAGTCAAAACAGAACAATGGAGCCTTACAGGCAGTTGAATTTAAGGACTGCAGAGTTTTCCAAATGCTGTCACCAATTCATTCAGTTACAGATGTAGAACTTGGCTGAAACCACCCTGGAACTGGCCGCCTAATCACTAAACTAGAGATTATCTATGACTACAACAAGTGCATGGTGGCCATTGACAAATGTGATCAAATGGTGGCCTATTCTTGCTTCAGGCAATGGATCATGAAATGATGGAAGAAAGTGTTCTTCCACCTGGTTTCCTCAGGCAACCTGAATGCTTACATCCTCTACAAGCAAAAAACCGAGTCATCTGTGCTGCAAAGAACCTTCCAAAGGGAGCTTGTGAAGGAGCTTGTTAGGAATTCTGGCATCTTGCCTTCTCTCACTCCAAGAGGCCGCCCAAGGAGGTCAGCCAAAGGGTTAACTTGTCTTCAAGCTGAAGATCACTTCCCAGAGAAAATACTGGGCACTGGGAAGAAGTACAACATCACCCGAGCATGTGAGGTTTGCTTTCCAGCCCAAAAGAAGATCCTGGCAAGGAGATAATAGGAAGAGGCCAGAAAAAGAGTCTAGCGCTCAGTGCAGTGTCTGCAAAGTAGCCCTCTGTATGCCAGACTGCTTTCAGTTGTACAACACTGTTCAGGACTGTGTTGCTGCCTATATTAGAAGACATACATGATACTAATAATGATAATGTGGATGCTGAAACTAATTGATTAACTGATCATAACTATTATTCACCTTTAATTTGGTTTAATGTGGTTTTGAAGTCAATTCAAACATAGTAATAGATAAATTTACAACACAGACCCTGAGCTGACTGTTTTAAACTACTTCAAAACCAAACAATGTATATCAATTCATGATTGTGATCATAAGTTGACTTGACAAGTTTAACACAGCCAAACAAGAGATCAAGCCAATTCATGTGATGGGATGGGTAGAATGTCACACTGCATTTCAAGACTTTAAAGACCTGTATGAACCTCTTCTCCTATGTGTCGAAACTATTGTTCCAAACAAAGGCAGAAAGAAATGGGATGCAAAGTCCAGGATGGAGGCACAGGAACTCCTTCATCAAATCAAGAGCCTGTTTTCATTGCTGCCTTCTGCACTAGCAAGCATCTTTATTAATACACATCTGGACTTAGCCTTTCGTTGCAGGGTTCAACACTGGGTGTTACTAGGGCCTACAAGCATGTTAAAGTTGTAAGAGATCAGCTGAAAGAACTACACAAGAATGGGAAAACAGTATTTCCTAGTTAAGGGTCTGAAAAGGTGAAAGAGATGGCTAAGAAGCCATACATAAGGTATGCATCCCTCGCACACGAGATAGACAGACATAACAAAATAACATCAACACCAGGACACCAGTGGCTTCCTTTCAAAGGGCAATATTTCTTCCCTTCCTTGACAACTTGTTGGAGCAAATTGATGCTCCCTTTAATGGACTATCGGAGGTGGTGTTGCTTGGACTACTGCTGATACCTGCCAACTTGCAGAACCTTAAAATTCCTCTCAAAAAAACTTATCTATATTACTCTCCCGATCTGCCATTGCCAAGCAGTTTGTCACAGGAACTGGGGCAGTTGAGGCAGCACTGGTATGGTATTTCCTGTTAATACTACAGTGTGGCCAACCACTTTTGCAGTGATACTGTGCTGAAGAACCATCCATTCCTTGTCTTGAAATACATGTTTGTCAATGTTTCCTTTTATTTCTAGGATCAACAGTATCCAAACACCCATGACATTGCAAGAGACATTGCAGGCCTGCAGCTCAAGCGAGTAACCCAACAACCTCACAATTCTGTGCCTGTTGTTGATTACCACAGTCAAAAGTGCAACCGTTGAATGTAGCAACTCATCATTGTGATATGAGAAGAATGTTTATCGCAGCGCCATGAAAGAATGCAAAACCATTTCACTTCCAGAAGTAATTAACAAGTGACTTCTCTCTACACTATCCATACTCTATCCAGCAAACAGGTAATGAGAATACTCATATGTATCTGGTAGTTGTTATCTTGATCTAACATCAAATTCTTGCAACTTATTTACAAGGATGCTTAACATAACCAGAGAAGGATGACATTCATTAACCCCATGTAGTGAAGGGATATGTCATCTTTGATAGAAGGCCTTGCGAATGCAATGGAATCACTCTGTGAATAGTTTGCTTACCACTACAACATGTTTTCTGGTATCATAAAAAAATCTCAAATTTTGCCTTCTGAAGCCTTAAGTTTTGGTCAAATGCTCCCAGAAGGCTGTTACCCTGATCTTGATTGATGTGAATTTTTCAGATGGGGGGCATGTGGGGGAGAGGGGAAGTGTGCTCTTGTCACCATTTCTTCTGAGCCTCCTCTATCAATCCCTCCTATTCTTCTAGCAACCATATTACCACTCAGACAACCTTTCAAGCAATCCAAGAAATTAGCATGATCATTGTCTGAAGTCTGTTAGGAAAACCAAGTTTATAAAACCAGTCATAATGGTGTTCGAGTTTTCTCACTTTTCAGTGCATTCTTTGTCAACAAAAAAATTATGAAACAATAAATTTGGGTGTTTCATTTTTAAAGTTGTGTTTTGCGTATTTACATTGTTCAAGGACAAGAAAAGCAGAGGAGAGCAAGAGAAGAACTCTGAGGGTGTGGAATTCAAGAATTTCATGAGAGATATATCCTTCTACCCTAAGGTCTGATTTAGATGAGATCAAGGTACTATACTTTATGTCTTAGACATGTAGTATAGTACCTTGGTCTCATCTATCTTTAAGTATAATACCTTGCTCTCATCTTATCTTTGAGCTTAGACAGTCTAAGCTCAAAGATAAGGTGAAATTGAGTAAAGACACTGTGTGACCTGAAAAAAGCAGCATACAGGAAATACAGTATGAAATCCTTTCCATGGAAAACTATTTTGATGGATTTGAATCACAATTATTTTTTCTTGACCTGTAGCAGCCATGTTTACTCTTGTTGCACATGTAGCAATTTTCACAGATAGTTTGTACCTCTTGGATAACTTTCTTTTTGTAAAAGACTCCACACTCTCAGCTACATGTACATGTAAGTATTCAATAACACTGAAATAAAGCTTTTCATGTTGTAGCTATCATATGTTACCAGAAACTGGGTAAACATGGAGAATGTGCTGTCACTCTCTGAAAGATTGGAAAATATCAGAAGGAGAAGCTAGGAATGCAAAGTTATGTGTTTTAGCAGGATTTTAGGTTAGTACTTTCTATTAAAAGAACTGTTTTTTAACTGTTGTATATGTCATTTTACCATGGTTTTAATGAAGTTTACAACTTTTTTCATTTAATACCTTCAATCTGAATAAGTACCACATCCCACACATTCCCTACAGAAAATAATTTCTTAATTCCTTCTTTCACCTAATGCCAAACTAACTTCTGTAAATACACAGCCTCCAACTGCCCAGTAAAACATAGCCTTTGGTATGAGAGCAATGATTGTCAACAAAAAGAGTTAGGAATATGGAGCAGCTGATAAAAGTAGCTGGTGCAGTATACTCAAGGAGGAACTGAAATCCAGGAAAGAGAAGTTTGTGAAGCTGGCTGAAAGGAATAGAACCAAAATGAAGGAACACATCCATTGTGACAACCTGTAAACCAGCCACATTTCCATCCCCTGCACAGGAGCTGTCAATTCTGCAACAGTCTAAGCAGTCATAGTACAGATCATCAACTTCATAATCTGTCTACTAGTCTACAAACATTCTAATGCAAAATCCCCTGCGGTGATTACTTTAAACAAGATGGATGTCAAATGTTTATCACTCATAATCATTTGTTCATCACTTGTTACAGCAATGTGTTCCTTACCACTAAATGTCATTTTTTTTTTATGAAACTGCTCCAAAGATTTTCTTCATACTGTACTCATTTTCATTATGTCCTTGTTCCTTCCCACTGCATCATTAGTCTTCCCTTTGTTATTACTGTTATATGGCTGCCCAATTCTGGCAGCCAGTCTCTGACTGGTCACTACACTCATATGTCTATGACTATGGAAGCATTTCCTGAAGACTGTTTGAAGAATATTGAAGAAAGACTCCTGTCTCTCCTTGCATTGGGCCACAGAACACAAGTCTTTTAATCTGTTAGTGAGGAAGCCTCCTTTGCTTGGTAAAGTTTTTTTCACTACTTTCCTCATAGTAACTTACTTTACATATTTTTCATCACTTTTAATGTTTTAGCTGCATAAGGTAGCCTATCAGTCTGTGTAATAAAAAATAATTTATTTAAGCTATCACTCTCTGAAAGATTGGGAAATATCAGACTGAGAAGCCTGAAATGTAGCCAACATTGAAACTTTTAGGTGAAATGTTCACAGCAAGCTTTTAACAAAACATATCAGTCTACAGATGTTATTCTGTGATTGGCACAGGCATGCATGTACTTGATGAAAAAAGAACTCCAAGTGCTGCCAACCTACAACCTTTTGATTAGTACTTTATATGCTCTACCACTGAATTAAAGGAGACTTATGGCACGCTAGGCCATTTAAATAGGTCCATGGTGATCAACTTATATATGATTTGACTCAGAGATCTGTAAATTAGTGTCTATGAAATACAGTTACATGAGGCACTATTATGACTCATATGAAGGCACATTTATAAATGAAAGATGGTATAAGGTTTTCATTTTTGTGTTGTATTATGTTCATAACATTTTATAGGCAATAGAGACCTATGTACTACCATGTCTTCTTACAATAAACCACATTTAAGGAATGATTCAGTACCTCCATTTTCCTTGGTTCCAAACATCTTGACCAAATTGAAAACATGCAGTCATATTTTTAAAAAAATACTAATTCTAACTGGAATATTTACAACACTGATATGGGAGTACCATTACCTGTATACAGTTCATCAGTTTAAAAGCTTTATTGAAACTGTATCAGTAATGATGGCAGCTCCAAAGGCAATGTCCTGTATCAGACATGTTAATTGGAGGTTCTTTACCAAAGAATGGTCATTATGGGTATTTTCTAGAGCTCAATAGGCTGTCACATGTGACAGATTACATGTGAATGGAACATTTCATAGGACTATGCTCACAAAACAAATTGACAGAATTTCATTTTGTTTTCTCTTATTTGAATGAGGGGGGTTTATTCATCCTTCCTGATTGTGACAATTCAATTACTCAGAGGAGAAAAATGGTGATAAAGGAAGCACTAACAGATAGGAACCAACTTTGTGTATTCATACAAGCCACTCCAAAATTTATTTTTAATACTGCTGATAGCAGAAAAAAAATACATCTACATCTACAAGACAGTTCTTACACAATTGACCTTCACATGCTGGAGGGGCCTCTTCTTCACTCAATTTTTGCCCTCTTACCAGTCTTGTCACATACTCCCATGTTGAAAACAGGCACCGCATACAACATTTCTTGTGATATTCCATAGGTTCCAAATTAGGAGAAAGAAAAGACAAACTCAGAAAACTGAAAGTAACATATTTGAAACAGGTCTCGACATGTTGCCTTTTTTCCATGCAAGAGTCAAACTGAACCATTGAGCTGCAACATTCAACACATGATGGTCAGTTGATGGTCTAATGAACCATTCATTTTTTTCCTTTAGCCCCTTATAATGGGTTAATCAGTTCCCAAACCAAAATATTGGGAAAACATATATTTTACAGTTGATCTCAAGTTTAAATTTTATTTTTTGTCTTCATCTCTTCTCCCCACCGTGAGGGGAGAAAATGAATAGATAAATAAATGAATGAAAAAAGAAAGCTCAACAGTTATAGTCATGGTACATGAACTGATTACTGAGGTGGAGTAAAGCCATAGAGGGCTATACTAAATACAATATCCCAGGTTCAAAATTGAATAAATCAAGATAGCCATTCTTAAAAATGAACTCAAATGCTTCATTAAAATCAAATGGCATTGAGTAACATTGATGTGCAAAATTTCAGTAACACTACTGATAATAATACTTTTCTTTTGGATTGACATGTGACACAACGAAATCATCCAAACTGCTCTAAAATGGTGCATCACCATTCACGAACGATAACATCAACAATAGCATGCTAGTTCATCATCAATTGTAGAAAATTTCTTTTCCAAAAAGTCCTAATGATTACGTACCAATCAATTCCATCCTATTGAGCTTCCAGCCAAGCACTAGCCCACTTTGAGCTGGAAATAATTTTCTTCAACTCGATCAATAACCTGCTTAAAGGACCATACTGCTGATATTTCTTATGTCTAGCAAGTAAAAAGACGCGGATTGGTATCAGTGAGCCCATAATGTGACATGTATACTGGTCAGCAGTTTTTCTGGTGCAACAGCTGTTATTTTAACATCTCAATGTGAATGTCCACCATAACAACAATGCACTGAAGGAGTTAAATGATTGCATTGGAGGCTTATTACATTTAGGACTTCATTACAGATAGGACCAAACGTTTTTACATTTAGGAATTTATTACATATAGGACCAAATGTTTTTACATTTAGGACTTTATTACATTTAGGAAAGTTATTACATTTAGGCCTTCAACAGCCTCCCTTACAACCACTCCCTCAATGCCCCCCTCCAGTTGAGGCTTCATTGCACACTCCCCAAAACGCATTCCAATGCAACCCTCACTGAATACACTATACACGCATTACGAAGCAAACATGAACCTGCACATATATCGAATTGCTTTCAACTACCTACTGGAGTGGACTCATTAAGGAATGGTTTCGTATGAAATTGATGTGTTCGAGATGTCAACTAAACGAAATACCACGAAGACACAAACACAATTAGAACAGGACGGTATCTCTATTTGCCGCGTGATTTGTCCTTCGAAACGAAACTTTTACCATATGTATTTCGAAAACATTTTCTAGTCTCAATTTTTGCTAATAGGCTATTTAAACAATATTTCCTAAGAGAGGAAATAACAGCATTCTGAAAAAGTCGAATTAGCCTCAGGTACCATCTTAACTCTCTCAATTCGCCTCCCGATTTCAGCTGTTTCATAAATTAAGTATAGAGTTCGACATGTATACGAGTCTTAGCTTACCTGTCCATCCAACATTTCTGAAGTGAAAGTTCAGACCACCTGCACAGGCAACTTTTCAAACTTTTTTAACGTCCACTATCAGGTTATTAGTGAGCGTGCGCCTAAATCGATTACTTCTTTCCAGGTTCTACTCCGCCAAACTAGAACTGACACCTCTTACGGTGGCCAATTTAAATTGTCAACTCAGTTGACAAGACCAAAATGATCTTGTTCTACTTCCAGACCGACGCAACACCGTAGTTTCTTTAAAAACATACTCCCATATCATTTGTCTTTTAATCGCTGTCTCAGTATTTTGCAATCCGCAGCTTTTACGACAGTGGGCGACGCAAAGCCAGAAGAAACTCACAAAGGAGCTACGCCAGGGAGTCTTAAGTTACCTTTTCCCCCTATTAATTAAAGTCTAGCAATCCGTTTGACCATTATCACTTTTGCAAAAACGAAGTTTTGTCGCCCCATCAATTTCATCGGCCTTTGACATCAAGTTATACCTAAGGCCCCGTAAAGAGGTACAAAGCTGACGTTTTAAGCGTTAACCCTCGTCAGAGTGAGGATCATCCGAAAAGCACCTTACGGCCACTTTCTGACAGCCCTTTTTAAGAAAAAGTTGACAAAGATCTCATTTCTATTGACCAGAACATTGTAAAAGAACACAATTTTACGATCTTGTAGCTAAACAAGAATTGCCGGTCGCCGCAAAAAATCCCACCATCGCCTAGAACTTCTTTAATTTACTTTTTACCTAAAATCCACAAACGTAACCACCCAGGTCGACCCATCGTCTCGGCCTGCAGTCGCTACACTGACGACTGCATCGGCGCTACCCCCAGAGAGGAGGTAAGTCTAATTCATAACCACAGTCAATTCCTTTCGTCCGGTTCTAAAATGTATCTAGGAAAATTCCGAAAATTATTTGTATTTTTTAGACATCAAAGTTTCAATTGTAGGAACGGTTTATGCTCTAGGGTGTATTGCAAACCTACAGACTCTCATAGTTACTTCTTGTATTCATCTTCGGATCCATCTCATGTCATGCGTACGTATTAGTGTGCTTGACCAATGATGTCTTCCTAAAATTGAACATTACACAACAGGGTATGTGATTATGGTTAAACATTTAAAAAAAAAAATTGAAAGAAACAACGAAGACCTTGGACATCTGAAGGTTGAGGCAGGCTCAGAGACGTGCGTGACTGATCTAGATTCGTTAAAAGTCTCGTTACGTCTTATGCATTATTTTATTGTTACAAGTCGTTGTCGAGTCGGCTTTCACAACTGAAAAACATGCGCTGCCCCCATGTATTAGCACCAAATAAAACTCTCCATCATGTTTGAGAACCGAGTTCTCCTTGCTTGCTGTGTGATTTTTGTCGGTCTTCTTTTTGAAGGTAGGTAACGTTGCCTTGTAAGCTAAGCTCAAACAGTATGAGTACCCATGCCGAAATTGAAATCAATAAACTGGAAAATGTTTACATCGTGCATTTTGAGTCGACCTTGGGTCCCGATGTCAGCTTAAGCAAATATTATCTGCATAATGATGGAAAAGAGTGCTGGTACATGAAGCGTTCACGACAACTTCGCCTTTATTTTCTTTAAGTCAAATCTGTTTACATCTCTCTGCAGATATCAGATTGAAGGTCATTTTCAATGCGGCCTAGTTAATACATGCAGTTTTAATATTTTATCACTTTGACGATAAAAGATGCCAAATCAGCCCATAGAAAGGTTCACCGAGCGTACTTGTATCATATTTGGTCTCCGTTTACTTAAAGAACTCTCGAAACCTCTTTAAAAATCTCAAGTTTACCATGGGCATTAAATTTTAACTTCGTGCTGTTTTTAATCAACAGGGAATGAAATGTTCTCGAATCTTTCTCTTTTAAAAGTAAGAATTCAATTATTCGGCATCCAAGTTTCCTTGAGCAGGCCCTTTCTTTTATTAAATCTACAAAGAAATTCATTCTTATAAACTGCATTCCGCTTAACTTGCATTCCCTCAATTGTAGTACAGTAGTAAGCAAAACTGAAAAATTTATCGGTAAATACTGCAATATGGAAAAACTAAGAAAAACAAGTCGCCACACACCTTAAAACTTTAAAAGCGAGTTGAAACTGGACGTCATGTCGAAACCCTTCCTCTGTAAAATATATTAAAGTTCACACGGCAACCAGGTGGACAATCAGACATAGTTTGATGCTACACTGGTTTGCAGATTTAATGAATGTAACCGAAGAAGTTACAATTCATAGACCCAACGTTTCGACACTCCTGTCGAGTGCCTTCATCAGGGGTGATCTAAACGCTGCAACAAGAGGTCCTTTTATATGATCACTAATTAGCGGCCTCTTTTCTGACGAGGCGTAAATAGGCGTCAGGAAGCAAACCGCCATCGTCACGATTTAAAGGAACGTGGGCCAAGCCTCCAAACAAAGGCGCTGGTGGTAACGCCGATTAGTGGTGATAATTTTAGAATTATCCCACCCAATTGTATGGTTGGTTAGGCATATATGCTCCGATAAAGCTGAATTTTCCTTTTTGCGAAGAAAAACCGCTTTTTGGTGCTCTTTTAACCGTGTACCAAACTGACGTTTGGTCTGTCCGATGTATTCGTTGTCATAGTCATTGCAAGGAATAGAATAAATGGCGTCGGTTCGTTGTTCTTTTGTGAAAGGATCCTTAGGTTTGGCGAAAATATGCCCCAAAGTCTGAAAAGGTTTTGAGCAACTTTAACGTTGTGGCTATTCAAAATTCTCTTGATGGGTTCAGTAACACCCTGTATGTAAGGAATAACAGCAAAACCAGTCGCTGGTTCCCTTTCATCAAGAGCGTTACTACTTGTATCTGGTTTTTGGCAGTTATGGAGAAAAGTTTTTGTTTAGCCATTTGCCTTTAGGACATTTGCCTTTAGGACATTCAAATGCGACAAGAGGCGCTCCGCTTCATTTCCGGATATTTATTACGTTGGTAAAATCTATACAGACATCACACCAACCAACTCGCACGCAAAGTAAGAAGACTATATTGAAGGCTTGAAATTATATTACGATCGATTTTCATCAAGAAATGGGCCAGGAATTTTCCACAATAGTGCAAATAATCGTGAAGGCTGATCGCGGAAAAGCAATTGCGTGACGCTCGGTAATCTGTAAGATGACATGTTATTATATACCAGACGTAAAAACTCTTCAGACTCTCAGTCTGCATTTTGTACCCACTCTGCAGTCTATATTTTGTATCCGGTCGGCAGTCTGCTGTCTGCATTTTGTACTAACAGGTATCCGTGGCACCAATACAGTTTATTTTTGGTTACATTTATTCGCACAACACACATAATCTACCACACAATACCTGTGTGTGAGGTAATTCGACATTTTCATTCTTTCCCGCGTTAATAATCTTCTTTCCTTTTGTAAGAATGTAGACCACTTACAATGTTTCAAGTAATCTACCCACCCTACAAAAAATAACTCTTGCATGCATAGCATGCCTATGTTTTGAGACAGGTGTATGCCCTTGGCCAGACTTGAGCTCACTATTTCAGTATACTAGTCCGACACGCGTAGTATAACTACACTTGATCCCACGGATCCAGTACCATCCAGGTATCCCAGTTACCCTGCTCACAGGGTCTAGTTCAGTCAGAGTTTTCAACATGGCGTCTTGTCACTTACTCAACATGGAAAATAAGGGATATTCTGGCGCGTTGGGAAGTTTTTTGATGGGAGGAAATGGCAATTTTACAGGATATTTGGACGCTTCGAACTCTGTAGCAGTCAATTCGATCGAGAGCAGTTGACTTTATTGATGCACTTTCCTGTAATAGGCGAGTGTTTGGGATGGAGAACGACGGATTTTGAAGAACTGTATGGCGACCTAGGTCAATGATCAATGACAAAAGAACTGCTCGGGAAGTAAGTGGTTTTTATTTATCGAGTCCCTGTGAGGTTTGATGAATAGCAGAATCAGTACTGAATATGTCTCGATCGAGAGCAAACGGGACCATGAGCTCCTGATTGTCATATTTTAGAAATTTTACAAATTTCCTTACAGTTTCTTATATTATTTGGACGCCATTATGGACGAAATGCGCAAGCGCGGCCGCCATCTTGTCCAATATTTCTGCCGATGTATACGCTCTCCGTGAGTCTTTCCAAGTCCGTTCAATTTGGACATTTGGATCATAAATTGCACAACAGAAACTGAAGGAATTTATTGAGAAAAGGCCGCATCAAATCCCCTTGTGTCTCGTTGGAGTGTGCCGTTCGAATTTAGTTTTAGTAGAGCAAAGACCAGATTTACACACGCCGTTGCAGCAAACAAGCGAGCAAACTCTCACAACTTCAAATTAAAAAATTTGAATTTACTCACAATTACTTTCCTGGCCGTTTACTTAATGAACAGAGGTAAATCTTCGTACGTGAATGAATCGTCCATGAGAGTGAATAATACTTTCTGTTAGATCATTGACTGTTTTTTAAGAAAACATTGTCGTGACAGACCTTGCCAAACTAGTTCCGTTGTTTTTCAAATCTTCTTGCGCTTTTTTTTTCTTACGCGCTCTCTAATTGACAGGTGTCAGATTGTGACAGATAATTGTAAAAATAATGTTTCAAAGTTTGTTTGGAATCCTTTTAAATCACCTTTATCATTACGCAAGTGAAAATGTTTCAGTGAAGCATCTCTCTTCAATTTGTATCACTTCTACTTTAACTACCATTTACTCGCTCAAAAATTGTTCAGTTTATGGAAGATCTTGCCGTATTTATAGCCCTAATTCATTCGGGTTCTTTCAGAATGTATTATCGTTAAGTTAAAAAAAAAATGTTATTTACCGGCTAAGGGTCGGTCCGTATGGTGAAAAACTGTGACCGAGGTCTTGAAAATGCTGCCGAGGCCGTAGGCCTCGGGCAGCATTTTCAAAGCCGAGGTCATAGTTTTTCACCCTACGGACCTCCCAGCCGGCAAATAACATATATTTATTGTATTGTTCAATATTTTATTGCATATTTTATTATTGCAATAGTCAATTCCAATGATGATGCGTCAATTCACATTTTGAGGCCCTCAAACATTACCTTTATTGTAGAAATAAAATATAGTAATTAAGAGTGATTGTCAGTAAAAATCAAAGAAATCGTGGCCACGGTCAAAAAATCGATTTCGCTCATACTTTGTCAGTTTGAAGGCCTAGGTAAGTAACCGAAGGATATGAGGTTAGTTTTTTGAAATATTCCATATAACGGCAGAAAACCACGAAAAACGGTCACCCTACCGGAAGCTCGGATTTCACCTGGCGGAAACTCGAAATTTTACACTTTTCAGCTTCTCGCTACACAGACGTTTACATAGCTGTGAATCTTTCTTAAGTATAACTGAATACATTGATTCTTCCTTAGTCAAACCATGGGAATTATTTTTATCTCTGCTTATTTGTGAGCGAACTGAGACCCGATTAAGAAGACACACTTTTCTCATTTACGCGAAGGTGTAAAATAATCCAAACTCAGCGACGAAAAAAGCTGACCGGTAGTTTTTCAAATCCTCTGATATTATAACCAAAGACAGTTCAGTCATTGATTTTTAGGTCTACGGTTTTAAATCTTTAGGATCTAGTAGCACTTTTGCATGAACGCCGATCAAAATTCGATAAAATTCCAATTGAGCGCCTTTGAAATCTACAACTCTACATAACAAAGCACTATTGAATAAATTAAATTAACTCCTCGGCCAAAGTTTGTACATAAAACATGAGGGTTTTACTTTCTTGGCGGTTTGAACCTTTTAAAAATATATATTGATGTTAAATATTGTCTACACAGGTAAAACAAACTATGAAACACCAAAATTACCACGAGCTGAAATTAAATCTCACAGGCTCGCTCCCTAATCCGTGTCACGCACGAGCGACTTCGCTACAATTAGTACAGTAACAAACAGATATTTACATCTGTTAATTTACAATAAGTCTTATTTTAAAATATCTTACTCAACGATGTGCCAGGTTCCCCAGTTAACTTGCTGAAGTAAAAATAAAAGAAAATATCATAATAGCAATTCAAACTGAAACGATAAGAATTGATTTTATTAAGAATGAGAAGCTTTATGCCGTCGATAGCCAATCAGAAGTACCTGTTCTCACGAAAATTGCATCGTTCTTTAAATAAATAAATCGAATTATCTTTATCTGTGAAACATTGCATCTAAAACCAGAGTTTATTGTCGGGGAACTTCATAGAACAGCGATGTCTTGCTCGTTCTTGAATATTGTTGGTGGGATTTGCGGCGCAGACGAACGCACAAGTTCTTCAACTTCCGTCACGCCTCTCTCGCGGTGTAACAGGGATATCAAAAATCCCAAAGAGTCGTTGAAATTTTCCGGAATTGAAACGGAGATAGAATTAATTTTGGCGAGATGTGGATGTTTTCAAAAGCCGGCGAATTTATCGGATATGACTATCTGTCCGGTTCATCGTGCCAAGTTAGGGTTTAGGTTGGCGAAGGACGGGTAATCTTTGCACCATCCCGGAAGTTGTTTCTGGTCACTGCAAGGAGCTGAGGAAGGCACCCGCACTGGAAAAAGGAATAAATTTATTCCAATCCATGAAGATATTTGAGCTTTCAAAACAGCTCGTCCCTGTGGGCTCAGGTAAGCAACCAACTACTTGATGTTCTACCAAACAGAAACTGTCTCCAATGAATTATTTTTAGTCAATTCATTCTGATGACTTGAGATTATATGAAAGAATCATTTGTTTTAAACGACGGAGAGAAATAAGTAAGGTTGATGAAGGACATTTCGTTACTTCTCTTCATACAGTTGTCCAATCGAATTTTTTTATAACAACCTTTATTTCATGCCTCTCATTTTTTTATGGATTGCGCTTATATTAGTGTGTGCACTGTATAGTGCCCTACCCACTTTGTCGCCAAGTATGTGAGTGAGTGAGTGAGTGCCGATGTCCGTAAACAAACAGGTCCGCAGCGCGTGCACAGCACTACCCACATGTATACAATGAGTTCCTATTTTTTATCAGTATCTATCAGTTCGTACGCGGGGTGTGATTGTTCAATTTTGCGCGGCCCACTAAACTTTAACTAGTTTCCATTCCCGCGCGCCCGATTGACCTCAGAGACATAATGAATATCTTACTAACCTCGTTTCACGGTCTGTAACTTACAGTACGCACCTGGAATTCGGTTAGTAGGGGTTAATTTACTTTGTTTAAAACATTTCAATTTCGTTTCGCAAAAAGCCAATTGAGAAAGATATAAACAATAAACAAAAAAAAAGGATAGTCTAATCACAATTCTACTCCCCCCCCCTCTTCTCACCTCTTATCGCGCCGTCAACTTTCGATTGTTATTTTATTCTGTGGGTCGACAAAACTTCAGACTTTTGTGTTTAAAAAATACGCGCCTTTCGGTAATTTCGGAGTTTTGACGGGAGTTTGACTATGTTTTTTCTGAAGGAATTTGCGTAAAATGCAGAAAGATGCTAAGTGTGTATAAGGAAAGAGCACCTGAGAAATGCCAGATGACCGCTGAAGTTTCAGAGATCACCGAAACCTTGAACAAGTTAAACCTGGTGAGTATACGCACATGCTTTATTATATAATATGAAATACCGGTGGCAAGACACTTTCCCAGTTATATCGCTTATCAGAGACCTTATAGTCTTTCTGTCATGTAAGCCCATCTCTAAACGTTTCTTCAGGCCACCAATAAGCATTCATCCTTTCACTTCCCAAAGTCATACAAACTCACAATCCAAAATCATTATGACGTCGTTTACGTCTTGATCTATTCCCCACACTTTAAAGTATATTTAAGGTCTTTTTTTTAATTTTTATTTTATTTTCGGGGGGGGGGTGGGTGGGAGGCAGGCGAGGGGGCAGGAGAGAGGAGGATGTAGATTGGATGGGTGGCCAACCCTCTCCATTGTGTATCTGCAGAAGTAAGAAAATTAATTTGTACATCAAACCTAAATACGTTGTATTACACCATTTGAAATCTAAAAAGGCATGTGTCGAGGACTGTTAAATTACTTGTCCTATGATATGTGTCCATGGCAGCCGAAATTAGACTGCTCTTAATTAGAATTTCGTTAATTTAAAGTTTAACTGGAAAACTTGGTAATCCAGAGTCGGAATCAGGGTGCGTGAATGATATAAGGAAGTCATAGGTGTTTTAACACTAACTTTACTAGAAATGTCGAACTGGCCCACGAATCGTGGGCGAATCTTTTGTTCATTGTATATAGAAAATATTTTAACTTTTTCGCACTACAGGTCGATCATGAAGCTGACACTGATATTTCCCTTCCTGTACCGATCACTGATACTGAATGCAAAGAAGGTAGATCTAAACGAGAGAGCCTTTACGTGCCAGACGAAGATTCGCAAGAAAGCGAAGATGACATAAACTATGTGCAAGGTGAATCCCTGAAACAGCTCAATCGCTTTCTACAGCTTCGTGATACCAGCCCAGTACGCCACGTACTATCAGTACCATGGAATGTAGCTCAAAGCCGTACTAAACGCTGTTATTTGAGAAAAGCTGAACAGTGTGCTTCAGCAGTAATGGAAGTCCTTGCTCCTGAAGATTCGAATTGCTTGTGGAGGGAATTATGTGAGCGCGAAGTGAATCGAAGAACAACTGGCGGGAAAAGTTGTAAGGAAGTGGAGCTTCTTCAAGCGTTTGCCGAGAGTTATTTGAACGCTCAACACTGGAGTACCCGTCGGCAAATACTCTCAATTCTGGCTGACAAGTTGTCTTTCAAAGAGGTGCAAGAATTTATCCCAACCCTGACAAGTTACCGCTTTGACATAGCGCGACGCCACACCCTGCTTCATGGAAGAGCAGAACCGATTCCTCGCCAAGAAAACAGGAGAATGAAAGTTGACCAAGGAAAATTGGAAGATTTCATTTCATTTATCACAAGTTCACATGTGATTCAAGATGTTCCATTTGGCGAAAGGCTTTTGAAGTTATCAACCGGTGAGGTTATTAAAACACCAAATGTAATCAGAATGATGATTCTGGAGCGTATTGTTCAACAGTACCAACAATATTGCAGTGAAAGAGGTTTTGAGCCCATGAGCAGGCGAACACTGCATAGAGTGCTAGATGAGTGTTCTGCGTCTGTTAGGAAGTCTTTTCAAGGACTTGATAACTTTTCATCTCAAGGAGCAGAGGCATTTGATGACCTGGACAAAGTGGTCGATAAACTGGTTGATTGTGGAAAAACAGAAGTGTGGGCCAGGGAAATGAAGCAACAGTTACGCTCATCAAAGCAATACCTGAAAAGTGACAACAAGGTATTTGATTTATTTAATTACACGGTTTGTTATGAAGTACTTCAAAAGAAAGGCGCAAAACTGACAGAAAGTTGATGCAACAACACAGGCAAATTATTTTCCTAAAGTTCAAATCTTTGAAAATGCATAATATTGATACTTGAACTAGTTCCAGGTCCTCTCGTGCGTAACTAAGGAAGGAATTATTGTCGATAACCTGTAAGTTATATTTATACATTTTGCAAACAAAGGGGGACCGTCGGCCTTTTCAATGTAATTGTTTTATAGAAATAGTAGTTAAGATCAGGAAGATATAATTACTGTATTTCCTCCGCTAAGTGCCCGGGCGCTGGATCGAGTCAGGAAGGGGCTCCTAATATAGAGGTTGGGCGCTTGTTCCAAGGGCGATTTACTTAAGAGGAGCTCGCTTATTGGAGGAAATGCGGTGATTGAAATTGTTTACGTTTTTGTTGTCTTCGGCTTGTTTCAGGTCCATGTGGTTGAGTCTTCGAGCATTGCTGATCATTGTAGGACTTACGCCTTAAGTGACTCAACAGACTCTGACTTCCAAGGCCACTGCAGTCATTCACACAACGAAACATGTGCACAGTGTTGCCAGCTGCAAGAAGTTCTAAGCATCTTGGAGAGTGAGTGTTCAAGTGCAGTTTGTAACGAGGAGCAGAAATCGGACATGCAACACGCTGTTAAGCAGGCCAAAAATAATATCATGAGCTGGAAAGCCCACCAGTTGCGCTCCGTTCACTAAGATCAGGCCAAATGTTCTGTTCTAGCTAAAATGAAGAGCAAATGCGACGTGTTACTAGTGCAGGATTGGGCAATGAAATTTATGCCACGAAAATTTCGAGAGCCGCAATCAGACTGGTTTGCTAAGCGCGGTTTACCATGGCACATAACAGTTGCTATTAGGAAGTCGGAAGAAGGCGAGCAGTTTGAGTCTCAAACATTCGTACATGTCTTTCAGAACTGTTTACAAGACAGTGCTGTAGTGGTATCGATAATGCAGGATTGTCTTGTTTCGCTGAAGAAGGAAATGCCGGAATTAGAAAGGGCGTTTTATAAACAAGATAATGCCGGCTGTTACCACAGCGGATACACTATCGTTTCAGCAAAATTTGCAGGCGACATTGCTGGCGTGGGCGTGGAACGGAACGACTTTTCCGATCCTCAAGGTGGAAAAGGAATATGCGACCGCCAAGCAGCGACTATTAAAGGAGACATTGGAAGATATGTAAACGAAGGCAATGATGTGACAACAGCAATTCAGCTCAAAACAGCCATAGAGTCTGGTCCAGGATCTTGCGCTAAGGCTAGTTACGTTACATTCAACCCGTAAAGCACTCGGCACGTCAAATGGGATGGTGTAAGCTTACTCAACAACTTCAAGTATGAGGAGAACGGAACACGAGCGTGGAGGGCATTTAATGTGGGTCCTGGAAAGTTGCTACCGTGGTCTCAGTTTGAAGGAGTTTTGCAGGTCCCGGAAACTCTTGAAGTGGTTGATCCCCCCATCGCAGAAATTGAGTACTAAGCCATCTTTCAAGAAGGTGAGACACAGACATGTAAATAAAAAATCTGCAAGTGATCCAAACACAGCCAGTGATGCCAATAGCCGAGAACAAGAAGATGATGATGGTGAAAACGAGAAAGCCTCGCCACTTTTCCCATGCCCCGAGGAAGGGTGCATTAAAGCATACAGCCGCTTTGTATCATTACAAGCACATCTAGACACGGGGAAACACAAGCGACTACCTGAACAGGAAACGCTGTATGACAAAGCAAAACGAGGATATGCTTCAAAGCTAATGGATGAAGGTAGCAGGATTTCCACTGTGCAGTTACAATGTGAAGAACAAAACAGCCAATGCTTTTCTCCCCTTACAATGGGATGGGCACTTAAGACAATCACAAAGAAGACACGTTTTACGCAAAAACAGAATGAATTTTTGAAACAACAATTTGAAATTGGCGAGCAGAGTGGAAGGAAAGCAGATCCGAATAAAGTCTCAAAAATGATGAGATCTTCAAGGGACGAGTTAGGAGCTCGTCGATTTCTACCAGAAGAAGTTCTAACAGGACAGCAAATCACTGGATTCTTCTCACGACTGGTAGCAAAGAAAAGGCTTCCTCCCAGTACAGTGAACCGGGAAGAGTCGGACGAAGAGACCACTAGAGAAGATGACAGAGCATCACAAGAACAGGTAATCCAATCTGAAATCTGTGCGCAAGTGATGAGAGAGGTTTCCCTTCAGCACCCCATTGTATCGTCGTCAGGTTACAACATCTGTGAACTCATGCGCATGGGCAAGAAAAAGCTGATGTCACTGAGTGTGGACATGCTGCGCAGTATTTGCGATGAACTTGGTGTGGACGTCTCTGATATAACACAAAGACGAAAGAATCCGTTTATTAGTCGTCTTTCAAAGCTTGTAGGCGAGTGCGGCTGTACCTCATAAGCAGATTAATAAACTGTTTTCTGAAAGTGAAATGTGATCATCGCAGTAAATTTTCCAATTTAAGCAATTGGAAAGAAGAAGCCTGAAAAAAATCAGGACTTCAACGGGATTCGAACCCGTGACCTCCGCGATACCGGTGCGATGCTCTACCAACTGAGCTATGAAGCCACACATTGGGAGCAAGGTCAATTTATTGAGTTCATATCTTCCCGTGCAGTGAAATGATGTGAAGTTTATATGAAATAATACATATTTGTACTGCGGTTGTAGATGAAAGTGAAATGTGATCATCGCAGTAAATTTTCCAATTTAAGCAATTGGAAAGAAGAAGCCTGAAAAAAATCAGGACTTCAACGGGATTCGAACCCGTGACCTCCGCGATACCGGTGCGATGCTCTACCAACTGAGCTATGAAGCCACACATTGGGAGCAAGGTCAATTTATTGAGTTCATATCTTCCCGTGCAGTGAAATGATGTGAAGTTTATATGAAATAATACATATTTGTACTATTTCATATAAACTTCACATCATTTCACTGCACGGGAAGATATGAACTCAATAAATTGACCTTGCTCCCAATGTGTGGCTTCATAGCTCAGTTGGTAGAGCATCGCACCGGTATCGCGGAGGTCACGGGTTCGAATCCCGTTGAAGTCCTGATTTTTTTCAGGCTTCTTCTTTCCAATTGCTTAAATTGGAAAATTTACTGCGATGATCACATTTCACTTTCATCTACAACCGCAGTACAAATATGTATTATTTCATATAAACTTCAAACTGTTTTCTGTTGACTAATTATGCCTTGCGCATAATTGTATACAAGATAACATCATTTATTTTCTTTCGAAAAAATCGTTTCATTTGATCGTTATCTTTTTTTTAAAAGTGTGTTCAGTGAAGAGGTAGATACACTAATGGTATGGCGACCACCTCAAGGCTGCCACCGAATTAAACCAGCCAACCAGTCACGTAATGTAAGCTAATTACAGTTATATATCCATTCAAAGTTTTAGGGCTAAAAAGTTTGAAATTGTCTCCGCAAGAAGCCAAGAAAAATTCAAAGTAACAAAGCTTGACGTACAAGATTGATCAAAGATCTACTTAAATATAGTTTTGTGGGGAAATGGCCATATTGGAGTGATGCAACGACCGTAATTGTGCTATTAAACGTAAACATATAAACGTTGATGTGACGTTTCCACTAGTATACTGTGAGAGAGAGTAGTATGGTTGTTAAATCCTTTCCCCCACCCCCTTCCCTCCTTTTTAAATGTCGTAAAAATGACAGTGCACATTATTTATTCTTCGGTGCCCTCTTTGGAAAATTCTTAGTATTTTTTATCGAATATTGTCAAAATTAAACTTTATTTTCTCTATCAATGACAGACTGTAGTGTTGTTTGACAAGCGCAATCAATAAACATGCAAGTCGTAAAACTCATAGTGTTTTTAATAGTCGCATTGGACAACAGAATGAAGAGGATAAAAAACTCATTGGAGACAGTTCCTGCTTGGTAGTACATTTTTTAGTTGTTATTTACCTGAGCCCATAGGGACGAGCTATTTTGAAAGGTCAAATATCTTCATGGATTGGAAAAAATATATTCCTATTCCAGTGCGGCTACTTTTCACAGCTCTTGCTGAGTAACCCGAAACAACTTCCTGTATGGTGCAAAAATTAATACTTTTGAACATGATGTATTACTCAGTAAGTGACACAGGCATAATCGGAAAAAAAATCCGAGTGCTTCATGGGACAAACATCCTGCATACTGCTAGGATTGGAATGTCATGTGTGGCATACGCGCAATGGAATAAATGTGATGGAATATTTTTAAGCCTGGTGAATAAATGAGAATGATGTATTATTCAGTAAGTGACACAGGCGTACCCGGAAAAAAAGAAATCCGAGTGCTCTCGGCCATCAGGAGTCGAAACTATCGACATCGTGTCAGGTTATGCCTAAGTGACACGATGAGACGGTACGGGTAGTCATCTCCAATAAACTCGTTGGCTTTTAAAAACACGCAATCTTGCTAAAATCAATTCTGGTTCAAGTCCGGAGAGTTTTTTAATACTTCGTGCGATGTTTTATATCCTTGTTACACAGCGTGAGCAGTGTGACGAAAGCTGAGTAAGGATAGAAATTAGCCATTGGAAGTTACTTAGCAAGTGCGTTCGTCTGCGCCGCAAATCCCACCGACAATATTCAAGAACGAGCAAGACGTCGTTGTTATGTATGTCTATTAACTTCGCCAACAACATACTCTGGTTATATGGTTAAGTAGATTTGTTTATTTAGAGAACGATGCAATATTTGCTTTTCGTGGAAACAGTTACTTCCGATTGGTTTTCGACGGCACAAAACTTCTCATACTAAATAAAATCAATTCTAATTGAGCTAGAATTACTATTAAGGTTTTCTTTTTTTTCAGCAAGTTAACTGGGAAACCTGGCACATCTTTGAGTAAGATATTTTAAAAATACGACTTATTTAAAATCAACGGATGTAAATATATGTTTGTTACTGTACTAATTGTAGTTAAGTCGCTCGTGCGTGACGCAGATTAGGGAGCTAGCCTGTGAGATTTAATTTCAGCTCGTGGTAATTTTGGTGTTTCATAGTTTGTTTTACCTGTGTAGACAATATTTAACATTAATATATAATTTTAAAACGCTTCAAACCGCTAAAAAAGCAAAACCCCTATGTTTTATGTACAAACTTTGGCCGAGGAGTTAATTTATTCAATAGTGCTTTGTTATGTAGAGTTGTAGATTTCAAAGGCGCTCAATTGGAATTTTATCGAATTTTGATCGGCGTTCATGCAAAAGTGCTACTAGATCCTAAAGATTTAAAACGGTAGACCTAAAAATCAATGACTGAACTGTCTTTGGTTATAATATCAGAGGATTTGAAGAACTACCGGTCAGCTTTTTTCGTCGCTGAGTTTGGATTATTTTACACCTTCGCGTAAATGAGAAAAGTGTGTCTTCTTAATCGGGTCTCAGTTCGCTCACAAATAAGCAGAGATAAAAATAATTCCCATGGTTTGACTAAGGAAGAATCAATGTATTCAATTATACTTAAGAAAGATTCACAGCTATGTAAACGTCTGTGTAGCGAGAAGCTGAAAAGTGTAAAATTTCGAGTTTCCGCCAGGTGAAATCCGAGCTTCCGGTAGGGTGACCGTTTTTCGTGGTTTTCTGCCGTTATATGGAATATTTCAAAAAACTAACCTCATATCCTTCGGTTACTTACCTAGGCCTTCAAACTGACAAAGTATGAGCGAAATCGATTTTTTGACCGTGGCCACGTTTTTTTAATTTTCCTTGATTTTTACTGACATTTACTCTTAATAAAGACCGAGCTTCTCATCTGATAAGAGAGCCTTTAACCACCCACACTGTCTGTGACGGTAATTGTTTGAAAAACATGAATTAATCGGACAAAGTCAGCGTAAATCTAGTATTGAGGACAATCCACACCAGGCTGACTTAAGCTTCTCTGTATTTGCGACCAAAATCGCTGTTTTAACAATTATGTTTTCAGGAGAGTGGGGTGGTGTGGGGTAGTAGTAATAATTCTATGTTGCTCAGAAGTAAAGGTTTAATTTGTTTTGTTTTTTTTTGTTTTTTTACCTTTGCAAAGATAGTTTTCATTTGATCTTCCGTTACGCTGGAAGGAATGTAACGGCAGTAGTTGGCTCTCCCCTCAACTTTTCCTGGACCTTTAAAGGGGATAGCTTTTTATCTATTGATTTTGGTTTCTTGATATCCCTTAATGCAATAGCAGTGCAGGATAAAATCAAGCCACTTTTTGATGCAATTATTTGACTTTGTGTCATATTCATCCCAAGACCCGCCAAAAATACAGATTGCCACCGCTTCATCTATAACGTCCTGGGTTTATCAGACAGCGACATTAAATGTAAGTAAGATGGTGTTCCTAAACCAGGGTCGTAAAGAGGTATATTTTTTCGTCGCTGATCCCGTATTTTTACGCAAATTTTTAATCCCTGATCCCAAAAGTGATGAAAATTTTGATCCCTGATCCCACAAAATTTTGTTGATCCCAGCGTATTTTCTATCCATAACTTTGTCTGGTAATCATTTTTTACCAATTCGCCAATGCGACATTAGACTAAAATAAAAATGAGCTACTTCACATTTCTTTCACTATATTATGATGGTCCAAAGTATTAGAGTCCTACCTGAATTATCTCGGTTCCCACTTCTTTTGTTCGTTTTTATCATTGTAGAATATTACCTTTGGCAATCATCGTTGAAGGATCCGTCACTTCGGGTTGCCGTCCTTGCGGGTCGTTACTATTTGTAGGCGAATTTGCAACAATATAGAGTCTGTTCATGTCAACATGATTTGTATAGCTGGCATAATTATTTTCAAGTTTCTTCCTACAGAAAGTGAAATCTTCCTCTCGTACAATTGCCATAACCTCAAAACCGTCGTGGTAATAGATCTTGATCGACTGCGAAGACATAATGCCATAGGCCTTTTTTATCATTTCTTTGCATTCTTGTAATGAAGGAGCTTTGGGAACCCATGTAAATTCCAGGGTTCTCTTCGCGTCTGCTGGAAACATTCCAGAATCCGTTGGAGGCCATTTGAGAAGTTTAATGGGCATCTTAGAGAGGGTTTCCGCTGCAACAACCAAAAACGGCAAATAGTGCCTTTGTCGATTGCTTTGTTATTTTGATTATGTTTAATCGTTACAGTATACGGAACAAGTAGAAATGAATTTAAAAGAAAATGTCCAGACAATGTCTGATTGGTATCATATCGTTTTACGATCAAGATTCTGTTACCCTACCCTCCGTTTTAACGCATCTTTTATAGTTCCTTACAGGATGAAAAAAAGATAAACTGGACTCACCTGAATCTGTCCTTGGGATGCCTTGTATACGTTTTGATTCATCCAAAATGACGCTCTCAATAGAAGGCATCGGTGTTAAGCTATACGAGAAATGAACAATTATAACCAATTTGAGATCTGAACTTTTTTATTGACCAACCGTAGCATCCTATTGCACAAAAGTCCTAATGTACTCTCTGAAGAGGTAATGTCGATCCATATCCAGATATCGATCGATCGCTTTAAATTGTGTCTAAAAATTACCCATCCTCAATGTAGAAATAACTCAAAACCAGTGTAGATGCTTAAACATGGTGTTCATATCTTACCTGCGAACCGTGGACTGTTCATTCTTGCGAACGGCAAACTGATCCAGGGAAGTTTGTGTCACAGTCTGTCTCTCCTTTTCTCTTGACCTTATGTCCATCCTGATTCAAAATGCACGGAGAAAGAAACTGACAAATTGCCATGTGCTGTATGTACATGGTATGTACGTACATAATAGTTAAATAACTATACCTATACGCACGATCATGTTTTTTTTTAATCATGTTCCAGAAAATCAATTGGAACCTACACTTGCCTTGCTAAGTTTAAAAGGTGCAGAAAAAATATAAGATAAAGATCCTCGCCACGTCAATAAAGTATTGTAATGTATTGTATTGTAATATTCTAGTGTCATGACAGAATAAATCTGTAATTACCTTCTCTCTGGAGAAGAGCTGTTTGAGGTGGACGATGAAGAGGACCTAATTCAAAGAGAAAAGATCTTATGTTAGTCTCGTTCAGACATAAACTTCGTTTGTGATGGTAATTATCATGAACAAAATGGTGTGTGGAGTGTAATAATTTTTAATTTTACTAATATGTGAGTTTCTTTTTTCTCCCACGTGGCAATGACACCTCAGGGTTTTATTAGAAATTTAACGAGTAATGACTCAATAATGATCAGTCTTGACGTTTTACCATTGTACCACTTTCATTATAACTTTTCAGGGTCTTGTTTCGGAAGGTGTTCTCAATAACTTAGAACTGTTTTAGTATATAACAGAGGCATTGCTCCTGTTTTTACTGTAGACAGGTAAGAAAAGAAAAAATTACATTATGATATGCAATCAGCTCAACACCAGGATTACAATTTTTTTTGCCACTTTTGTAGTTCGTGGAATTAGGAGACAAAAGAAATTTTGCATTTGTATTTTATTTTGAATCTTGGAGATTGAAACAGAGCCCAATTTCTAAAGTGGTATTTGTTTCAAAAATCATAGGAGACAAGTGGAAATCAGACAATGTTAAGACTATACCTTCTTCTCCCATGCGATCTGTGGATGCGGCGTTGGTGATGCTCTGAGGACTGAAGTTTTGGCGATCGCGATCGCGACCTGGACCGCCGAGATCTGTGCAATGGTGAAATATTGATAATGAGCCCGGCGAACACAAAAATATACTGGAACACTGCAATCTTAAAGTTACCATCCAGCCCTTAAGGACGTTCGCGCGAAAATCTTTCCACGGTCAGATTTTAAATAACTTTTACAGTAGTTAGGTAACGGCCACCTCAGATCAGAGGCAAAAAATTGGGTGTCACCAAGCTTGTTTTAGAGATAACCGGTATAGAAGTTTTGACAGTTAATTCGATTTGGCTTCAAAAAAAAAAAACTGTTGCAGGCAAGCATTTTTTATTTGGAGTGACTCAAACAAGCCTATTGAGTAAATATTTGTTGCTGGTTTCATCCCATTTATTAAAAACTAAATTCTGGAAGGAAAATTGCTTGTCATGCCCAGTCGAGAAAGGCGTAAATTTGCCTTCTTTGAGTCGAAAAACTAAATAATATATACTCCGCTTCTCACGGTCAGATTTTTTCATTTTTTTTCTTAAAAATCGAGGGAAAAGGAAAGGAACCGATTTTTGGGAAGAAAAAAAGGGGGTCACCAGCCATCTGTGAGAGCGAAGTCAATTCCAAGATAACAAAACGGCTACCAGCCCTTTACTATGGGAAACGCAAACGCGGCTTTTAGTGGTTTGGTATACTTTGAGTTCCAATCCCCTAGAACAAATGAAATCAGCGAAATACATAGCGCCGGCGCGCTACAAAGTATTTACTTGATACACAGTGATACACCCCTTAGTGTGCGTGCCAACTACAGTCAACTCTAGTTACAGCGGACACCTTCGGGACGTCGTTTTGTGTCCGGAATAGCGAGAGTACGTAATACCGGGAGTCAGTTAAGGGGATCAGGGGTCATGCTCCCCTGGAAAATTTTGAAAGTCCGAGCTCTCAAAAAAATTCCATTTCCTGCATTCTGAGTTAGCCTCCTCTGCAGGCATCTCACAAACAACATCAAAAACACAGAGGCCGCTTTCGGTGGACTAGGAACGAGTTCAGCAAGGCCAATATCCCATCCCCGGGCCGACCTTCGGCAAAGCCCCACCGTGGGGAAGGGGACGTGAAAAAATGTCCAACAAATATGTATAAATACCCGGGGGGATGCGCAGGCTTGGAGTTGGAAGGCCTTGTTGTTATGTGAATTGCTTCTTGAACCCTGTGTGCGTACCAGTTCTAGTCTTGATTAACTCGTTCCCTAATACCGAGTTAGCTCGTCTGAGCAGTGTAGATAACAAAATCGTACTTCGTACACTAGATTTTAATTGAACACCAATGAACTCAAAAGACTTGGTCAGGGTGTGGTGTTGCTGATTGTTTATATCGGGAGAAAACGTGACTTAACCTTTTAAAATCTCTATTGTTTTACAAACCCGGCGCACGTTTTTAAAGGGTTGTCGGCCCGCAAATTGACTTGCAGATAAAGACCAGAAATTTATAGATCTTTTTATAAATTTCTCATCCTCAATCCCGTTTCCCGCCGGAAATAATAAAAAATTCCCGCGTCCCGCCAGAAAAATAAGCAACTTCCCGCTTCCACGCTATCCCGCATCCCGACTTAAAATTTCCTTTCATCCCGCATCCCGGCAGCTAAAAACGCCTCATCCCGTATCCCGCCAAACCTATGTTAGACCCTCTAGATGGGGATCTGAATTTTGGCCGCGGGGTGTCCGCAAGGCAAGGATTCTGTAATAACATTTACCAGTAAACCTAAAACTGATGACATTAATTTTATAAAAAAAATCCTTCAAATTAATCCATCTATTATTTTCCTTGATCAAAAGAAAACTTTTCTTTCATCTAAATTGCCTTTAGAATAAATACTACTCGGGTCCACGCTAAATCCCACAACACGACGAAATCTCATAGTCCATTTGTGCTATCAGTTTTCAATGTGTTATCAGTTGTTACATCATGGTTTTTGTGTCTGGTCTTTTCGCCGTTTTAGAAGCAATTCTATGTATACTCTAGTCCTTATAATTGGTAACAACACACAAACACTCATTATTCTAAGTTACCTGCTTGTTGAACGTCGCCTTGAGCTTCGCTCATGCCGTTGATCGCCTTTTCTGCTGAGCGACCAGGAACGTGACCTAGAATGTCGAGTTTATGAAATTAAATTTTGCCAAAAGATTGCAGATTTGAACGAGAAAGAAAACCGTAAATCAACGTTTACTCCAATTTACCTTCTACGTGTGTGATTATCTTTTCTCTTCTTTCGCTTCCCCATGGAAAAAAACTTTCTGAAATGTATACTTTTTTAAAAAACGATCCAGTAATCTCCAAGTATACTCAGTGCCCGTGCTCAGTCGAAAGCAATCCAACGTGCTCAAATGACCTATTCCTGGCATATTGTATGACATGATTGAACGTCATGCAGCGCGAGTAAGACAATAAAATCCTGGCAAGTTATTAACAGATTAACGACCCAATGCCTAACCAGTCAAGTTTGAGTCAACTAGTACTCTTTGATTCTGGTCTCCGGTGAACTATCAATCAATAAGTCCAAATACCAAGGAATACTGTATAAAATGGGTCATAAAATTTCAAAAAGCTTTAAAAATCCATGTTTAGGCGCGCATCGTAAATTATTGTTATCTAGACGCCTGGTCCTTGAGCCCATGGAAAACACGCTGATCCCGATCCCCAGGGCTTTGATCCCGGATCCGAGGCTGTGATCCCTGATCCCACCCTTTTTTAGGCCTTTGATCCCTGATCCCATATACCTCGTTACGACCCTGCTAAACTGACACTCACCTGATACCAACCTGATGGAAATGAAATATTCAGTCACAAATAAAGAAATTACAGTTCAGGTGGCAGTGAAGAACAATAGTAATTTCGGCAATTCCAAGTGCGTTGCTGAAAATGGTCCAACTCCTCCTGATGAGAGGATGGCGAAGATAACTCAGATAAACGGTTAAGAATATATGAAAGTCATATATTTGAACTGCGGATAAAGACGTGAATGAAAGTGATCCTCGCAGTAATGTGCACTACTTAGGCAGTAGTGAAAATAAGGCCTGAAAAAAATTCAGGCCTGTACGGGATTTGAACTCATGACCTCTGCGATACCGGTGCAGCGCTCTACCAACTGAGCTAACAAGCCAACTGAGAGCTGGTCATGATGTTGGTTCTAAATAAACCCGTGAAGTGATGAAATAAACGGTTAAGAATATATGAAAGGGACGCTATGGTGAACTCGTGAATAAACTGTGATATATATGATAATTTTGGGGCAAAGGCCTACATTGTCAAAACGGCTTGGACTAAAGAGAAAATCTCTGCCAAATTCGGATCCAAGATTCGTGTTTACAACCGATCAGAATGGAACATTTTTTCCCTATATATTTTTTTTTAGGGTGAACCTTATTCTTCACCAAATCGTATATCTGCATCGCATTTCCTAAAACTGACTCTGATTCCGTCTCTTGGCCACAGAGAATTGGAATTTTTTTCTAGATTTTTTCTATGACACAGCTTGACTATGGCCTGTACCAACACAAAGAGTTTCCAACAAGCAACGCCTTTGTCGATGTTAATCATAGTGGAAGGGAAAAATACAGCTCAGAGGTAGTTTGAGAATGAGCTTTTATCTTACCATTTTATACAATCCCGACATTATAGCAAATGCAATTTAACATCGACATGTCGTGTTAGGAGAGGGAAGGGAAGCAAGCTCTAAGCCCCGAACCGTCCCCAGTCATTTTCATAGCGGGAGTTCCTCAGTATAGCCACCTTGCAAAATTTAAAAATACTGAAAACATGGAATGAAAAAGAAGTGAGGCATAAATTTACAACACCTTGTTAACTTTGCATTTATGATGGATGAGGTTTTAATTTTCAGCACCTCACCTCTTTGTGTGGCTCCGTATGAATTTGGTCTAGTTTCTGGGTTATTTAAGATAATTTTGGGGCAAAGGTCTACATCTTCAAAAGTGCTTGGAATACAGAGTAGAACTCCACCAGATTCTTCGTTCAAACATATACAGGGCTCAGGTTTCGTTCTCGCAAAGTTCCTGAAAATAAACTCGTTGTAATATTCTGCAACCTGTCACGTAGCCAAGACAAAATAAACATTTTCTTTAAGGTTTAAATGTTTTATTTATAATACGGGAAAGCCTCTACTGATTTAAACCCCAAATTAATTAAATTTTTAAAAAAAATCATCGAGAAGTTCTAATATTTAAGGGTTTACTCCCGAACGACAAGCCTTTACAAACACTCATTTATACCCTTTAACTATCATGATCCAAAAGTTTACAAAGGCAAGAAGTTCCTTTCTATAAGTAATATTCTCGTTCGAAAAAAAAAAAGATATACTTGTAACTACCGGTAGTTTCTAAGCTTTAACTCACTATCTTCTTAAATTGCCACCTAAAGCGAAAAGATTATTGCATATCAAATATCACATGGACAGCAATACGAATTTAGACAAAACTAGACAAACTTTACTATGACAAAGGCAGACCAGGGGATCATTCTTAGTCTGGTCTCTACCCTTCGACCTGTTCGGCGTGGGTGACCCTACCGGGAGTGCAAGACTCCAGCCGACATAGCTCTAGGGGTCACTGAGACACGCAAACTGCCCCACCACGATAAGGTGGTGATCCCACTCGGAGCAGACCCGAAATGCTAAACATTTAAATTATGACCATAATATAATCTTAACGTTATCAAATCATTAACTGAAAGTAGTTACTTAGGTCGTGTTTCACTAAAAGGAAGCTAACATAACACAAAACGTCCGGTTTGACAAAACTTTTTCAACACCTTTGAGTGACTCTTAAAAAGGAATTCCTTTCCTTCTCACCTGATTGAGAAAAAGAATAAGGTTATAAAAACAAACTCCTTGAGGCGACACCTAAGTTACGTAAAGACACCAAGTTAAGTACATTTACTAAAGGCACAAGGTATTACAAGCTTCCATTTATTGGTGATTTTTCAAATATCACACGCAAGATATTAATTAAGTCGTCGCAAATTTTCGGCAAAATAATATATAGGAGGCTTCTTTCATCTTTAGTTGAAAAATTGAGGCGGCAGAATCCAAAATCGTGAGAGATTTTGCAGAGCGTGAGCCATGACAGGATTGGATGATGAAGAGGATGGCCTATAATTATCCGTGGCTTTGTCTGACACAAGGAACTCACGGATGCATGTATCAATGAGTCGAGAGGTTTCGCCCTTATCTTTCACCCCAAACATGTTTCTAACCTTAGGAGAGTAACTAGTAATTTGATATGTAGATCAGTTAGCGTTTGGGTAGTTCTCTTACCATTAACTGTGCAACCTTAGAATAACGGCTAGCAAAGGGGAGTTTATATAGCTTGACAGTTAGGCTTGTACCAATCAAAGGCCATCGTTAACATATTGAGTGATAGGAAAAAATGTTACGAATGCAAATGACTATGAAGATTATTTAGCAGAACTCCAACGAGGCTTGTTCTACGCGATTAAACCTCTTAGAAGGATTGAAATGTAAATGATACGTAGGAATTTCTACAAAATCTGGTCAAAATTTCGTTTTTTTGCTCTTTAGTTACAGAAAGCATTTAAGTTTAATTTGCCGGGAGAGAATTGTAAAATATTAAAAAAGGACGTGACATATGGCAGAAACATTTTTGGGAACCTGTACCGAGGAGCGAAATGTGTCGTAATCGGTAAGGCCTCCAGCAGAGTGCTGACGTTTCTGCGGGCTTTCGTCCGGGATTTTGATTTGCGTATTTTGTTTAAATCAGGTCTTGCACTGGACAACAAAGGGAATTTATAACACATTTCGCTAGAAGTTGAGAAACAAGAGTCTTCATCAAACGGCCAAAAAGAGAAAAGACGCGACAGAGCCTGAGCCGAAGAAATCATTAGGGTTAATGTTTCTTTTTCTCAAGTTTGCTTTGCCCTCTTTTCCTTCTGTCTTTCCCGATGAATTTTTGGATTTTGCTTAATTCATTATAAATTCGCTATCCCCGTTTAGAAATGACCTTTCCCGCAAATTTCCATAGGATTTCTTTTTTTTCTTAATAAATACGGCTTAATTTTGTGAAAAAGGTTGTGGTTATTCATCGTTGTGAATAACTATAAAAGCTAAGTTTTTTCGTTTGTCTCACGATGTATTCACGTGGGATGTACTAAATACGGCTTGTTTCATGAGGACTCTTGTTTCTTCTAGGATCTCATAATACATGGGCTCTGAAATGTGGAAAATAGACCCCTGATGGACCCTGTAAATACTGGTTGTGATATCAAATAAAATATGGAATATGAGACTATTTCTTTCCATCTGTGCACAACATAAAAGGAGTCTAAGTTTTCAGACTAACGTTATGCCATCATTACGCAAGCAAAATGCAATACGCACAAACATAAGGAAAATCAAGGAAAGAACACCATGAATAAAACCCTTCCACATTGCGGAAAAGAGAAGGACAAAAGTAGAATTTACTTAAAAGTAAAAGAAAATAGACTCACCGACTATTGTAGGTTGTAAATCACAAACGATAACAAGAGAATAATCAAGGAAACTGTGGAAGTTGTTGCATCTGCGCGGATTTCTGCAAGAAAAGAAATTTGGTACATAATACATTCCCTTTCTCCGAAAAACAAAACAGAAAAAGCATTTTTTTAGAAATAAAATTTGCCTCTTTTGTCTGTTGCGCGAATGAAACCAGATTTTCCCTTACAGGCTGTAGAAAAACTGAGGCGGGCCGCATTTTCGCTGAATTGTGTGTTAGTTTGTTCGTTCTTTTACTTCTTCCATTCCCAATTTATGTTACAAACTATTTTAGCTGATTGCAGCAAGCACCGGCCATTAGAAGCAGGAGCTCGTGTGGCTTATTTTTGATGAGATAAATTCTTTCCCTGATACAACACAGAAAATTAGAACCAAAGAGAAAAGGCTGACCCAAACAGATCCCGGCTAAATCAGCTAACACTTCTTCTTCTGCCGATTTGACAATTAGCATTTAGTAGCAAAATTCGGATTAAAAATGTTTGGCTCTCGATCATGACGCTCGGACAGTACGACCTCGGAATAACTATGTTCTCCGCCGCCCCTCCCACTCAGTCAATGAGTACAAAGAATTTATCCAAGCCTGAGGGAGGAGGTCTGCATTCAACGCAATAAAAAAAAATCATTTGTTCCTCCAAAAGTTGATAAGTTGCGTGTCACTGCGCTTTCGGAAACGAGCAAGTTCTCAATCAAAACGAGTTAAATTAAAAACCGGAAGCACAGTCTTCCGACAAAAACAAACACACGTAGAGCCGATGAGTGAAACGGTGAGGCAGTTTTTTTTTTCAGCCAGAAAAGAAAATAGCTTCGACAAAATCTCCTTCGCAGTCACAAATGTGAGCTGATATTTGCTGCACTCATAATTTTTTTGCGAAAATCCTTGAGTACAGCTGCCGTTTATCTATTTGACAATTTTTTTCCCATTTGATGGTAAACGATACTTTGAAGCTACAAACAACTGCACTCGAAGGTTTACCCGCCATATTTTGTTTGATGCGAACCTGCATACTCTGGTGAAACCGTGTGGCTGTTTTCTTTCTTTTTTTATAAATGAAAAAATGGTTTCACCAAAATGTTCTACGATTTTATATTTGCCGCACTCTGCATCCTCCATATGACAATCCGTGAGCGTAAGCTACCCTTAATCCGATCGAAGATGCTTATTCCAGTTGACCATAAACAGAACGTTAAATAGGACAGACGACAATTACGCTCGAAGGTTTCCCGTCATAATTTCTTTCATAAGAACCAACTCCGGAAATATCAGGCTTTCCAAAAGCCAGTCGGCAAGACGGCCAGTGAATCATTTCCCGAAACCAGTGCAGAAATTGCTTCTTTTTGTTCCGATCTTAATGCATGAGACCTATTAAATTCCGAGAGACACTTAGGTGCTTCCTTGAGAGCGGAGTCGAAACTAATAACTTCACAATCAGAGCTCGCCATCTTTCTCTTTCTTCCACTGAAACGAAATGTCGGAATGGCGCCCAAATGACACATTTGGCTTGTGATTGACAGCTGGAGCTTAATTGCACCAATCAGAAACTCCGTTTGTGGGTGAACGGAGTTTTGCAAAATAATGATGACTTTGGGAAGGCGTAATCTTCACTCCCCCACCCGCCGCCCCCTTGGTACAAATTTCTTTCTCTCCCCAGCCTTCCGCTGACATTAAAATCAAAGATGACCGCCATAATTTTCGTTTAGAAAGTACTGAGTACTCGCTCGCCAAAACTACTATTCCTGCTTCAATCTCCGCTGTTGAAAGGTTCGTTTTGTTATTCTTATCAGTAATCTGCTCCTTTCGTTATTGCCTCCATGACTTGCAAACAAATATATATACAAGTAACACGAATCACCTTCAGGAAGATTAACGATTACCGCCCGCCAATAAAGCTGAGACAGGAAAATTTTTGTAGACCTCTAACACAAAGTGCAGTTGACGTTTGTAAACTCTCAGACATGCGAGGCAGTGAAGGATCGAGGTCAAATGTAAACATAAATTTTTACCCAAGTAAAACAAAGACGATATCTTCCTTTTTGATAACAAACTGGTGTAGGTTTCATACATACCCACATTAGTGTAACGAATTCCATCCCCAATAATCTTTGTGTTGCCATAAGCCCACACTTCGATAACTACTTCAAGTTGTCTCTTTTTGCTCTTTTCGGTAGCACTCTTAAATGGTAAACTGCTGTAAGGAATCTCCACAGAAGTACTGGTACCACACCCAAGAAGAGAATTCTCCTTCAAGAATTTATTCTCGAGTAATCTGATGAGATAGTTACTTGCTCCTTGTACTTTTTCCCACGCAAAGTTGACACCATCTGTCAGAATAATCTTGGTGTCGTTTGTGTTAGATGCTGACACCAATAAGAAAGAAAAACATTATGAAACGTATTTTGACGTCATGGCAAACTGAAATGCAGAATGATGTAAGGGTAGGAGGGGTGTAGAAAATCGTGATCAACATCAGTCTGACGCTCATATATTCTGTTGAAATACATAGACAGACAAATAATCAAAACGAGTACGACGATTAAAGGAATGTAGTGAAAGCTGCGCTAGGAAAATGGAACACAGGTAACTAATACAATGATATAGTGAGCACAAGCATTATTCAATATATATATATTGCAGAAGACCATCATAGGAACGTAAAGTAGTAGTACAACATGTAAGTTAAATAATAGTAACATAGTAAATACGCTAATTATACAACAGTAAGTATATGAGATAAATAAGAGGCGAAAGGAAAAACGGACGAAAGATTACCAAAGAGTGAGAGAACCTTTGGAAGTTCAACAGAGTATCACTCATCCCCTCATTTCCATGAATTGAAAAAGTTATTTCAATTCCGTTGAAGGGCATTTTCCTTAACACACGGAGATATCTTGGAGTGCCTTTGCGGATCTTTACACCTACTCTAGAGAAGAAAAGAATCTGTAGATTTCTTGTAGTTTTTTCGGTAAGGGAATTACCAAAAAACATTGAAACTCATTCATGGTGTAAAATCATAATGTTTTCGAAAATAAGAAAAATTTAATTTTTTAGCTCCGCCTGGTCATCAAAAATATTGACCGAATTTCTAAAGAAGACCTCGTACAACCCTAATTTAAGTCTATGATGTTTGGTTTGTACTACCAGACGATTTCAAATATTATTCCAGTCTTTCAGTGAGCGAATTTTCGGAACTTGTGCATATTGAAAAAAATCGGAAGGTTCTTGTTATCAGAATGCCAGGCGGTGTCTCCTACGTGCTTTGTGATCAAAGACAATCGCCTCATACGAAAATAACGAGTACATTTAATGTTAATGATTCTGAAAACCAGTTTGGTTTTGAAGTGGATAACTTATTCTGATGAAAAAGTTCTTGGTTTAAACTTTTTTAAGCGTTGAGAATATAGCGATTTTATAGCATGGCCAAAAGGAGATATTTCTTCAACTAGAAAGCCACATAATTTCTGAAATCACAAGACACTACGAAATAAACGCCTAATACTGATAAAAAGACTGCAGCGACTGACTGCTGGGTAATAAGTCCACTTAAGACCGTGCCCCGCTTTCGTGCATTAAGCGATGGCGTTTTCCGAATCCGTTTTAGTGTTTCCAATAGCGGGAGTGTGTTCACCGCAGTTTGCATGAATTTATTAAGGAATCAAGTATTAAACGGTTTTTCAGCCGTCCAAGGCCACATAGTTCAAGAACTTATCAAAGTTCTCACTAACTGTCACTAGTGCGGACTTTCAGATGAGAGCACTAGTGACTCATGAATGAGCTCGACGATTCTCTACGGCGTGACTCGGCAAACATTTATGATTTCGTATCAACTGAAATAAATCTATCTACCAGGATGCTCGCTCGATAAAATGTGATATCTCTCTCAAACACGGGCTATATTAACTATATTGTTCACTAGAGGCTAAAAACACAGCAAATTCGACTCTTTATACTGACAATCTTTACGCTCGTACGCTGAAAGGGATGAGTTCCAGGTCTAAATAAAAGCAAGTCCATAGCTCTCACTTAAGGCGACTCCTGAGTGGCTGTTTCCTTGTGCGAAACAACGAATGAAGAATACATGAAATTGAGAAATGCGTCTTGAATATGAGCGCCGTCTATGCAGATGCTTCAGCAACAACAACACCACCAATATCTATAGAATATCTAGAAACTTCTAGAATGCTTAGTCATGCTAACTTGCATACCATGGAACTTTCTAGCACGTTGTAATAGGTCACGTATTTATGATGTACTACTACCAAAATAGCTGTGTTGTAAGCTTCCGGAATGTTCTAGAATACTTTGTAAATGTGTAAAAGGACTCAATCGTGTAGTGCTAGTTAGTTGCTGTTGTCGGGAGTGACCGACTGATTAAAAAGCCATACCGAGAGAAAGCTACCATGGAATTTGTTCCTTTCAATGAACTTTGGAGAAAACTGCGAGTTTGTGTCCGTGGTGAGCTAAGACATAAACCGTAGTGGGCTTAAGTATGTTTACTGAGGATAATTACTGTATGGTCTATTGGAATCGCCCCTAAATAAGAAAACTACACGTCGTTTAATAAAGTACTCAAGTTTACAGAAGAATAGTGTTCTCTCTGTCGGTAAGATTATACCGTAACAAGGCACTTTGAAAGAGCTATAAGAGTCATCTGGGGAGAAATGAAAAATAATGAGTGCAAAAAATGTTCAGGGAATTAAAAAGGAGTATTATGATAATTTGAAAGAGCCTTATGTTCTTTATAGTTTTGGTAACAATGGATGTTTTCAGGTAAAGTGGCAACAAATGATCGGGATGTCCGTGCTGTTGGGTAAGGTAGACAGATGTGTTTTGTTCTCTTCCCACAGATTATTGGTGTGGAAAATGGTGGTCGAGAGACGTAAGCAGAAAGAGGATGTTTAAGTGTTTCTAAAATTTAATACGCACAAACCCTGCTGTTACTATGAGAATCAACGCGTTGGTGGCGCTGGAAACTCATGCATTATTGTTCCTCAGGTCCTCTCTTCTGTCTCTTAAAGTTGTCAGCTCATCTGTAGTTGTCATACCTGTTAGTCTGAATGGCTCTCGCAAATCAGTAGAAGTTCAGCTGATGGAGAACTTCTGAAAATGACCCATTACTTAACATTTATGCAACATGTGAGAAGTATGTTAGAACCATTACTGATATAATTCTTTTAAACTTCATTGATTTTGCTTCAAAGCACAAGATGGTGAACAAAAAACTCATATCAACTAGACGATATTATTCCTAGAGTTTTTCCAGTAATACTCGATTGCCATTCTGCTAAAAGATCCAATGCGGTCTCGAATAAAACGAAGTGAGTCGTGTACTCGGTGGCCATAGTGCCAAGTGATCCTTTGTGGTCTCAAATAAAACATGTCAAACAAGCACGTAAATGAAATAAGTCGTAGCACTCGGTGGCCACTTGCATTTGATCACACGTTGTTGCTATATGCCGGCTGCAATTGAAATCCATAACTCCAATGGAAAACACCATTTTTATAGTTACAGAGAGTGTGGAACAGACCTTTAAGGCTTTGCTAATAATACTTCAGACTACTCTGGAAACCACGAGTAGTCATTAAATATCCGCTTTACAGACTAAAATCCATCGACTATTATGAAAACCACGACGTAGTCTTTAGATATCGGCTTTACGATACTCAGACTAATGCGAAAACCACGAGGTACACGATTGCTGTTGCGCATATAACAATGACGTCATCCAAAATGGCGCACAGACTGCAGACGGTCGACGAAAAAACCTCAAAAAAGGTCACTCGTGAAACCACAGGACACCCAAGATTATGAGCAGAGACCTCCTTCGTCGAACATAAAAAAGTCTCAGGCATGCTTTTTCGTTTGCCAAAATATTGAAAAAAGACTGAAATAAAAAAAGCAGCCAATTCGTATATCTGCTCTAACCCATAGGATCACTGATAAAGAGAAGAACCAACCGTAAAGGATACTCAAAAACTTCTTCTGAGATCCGTTCAAATAGGAACTCATTTCTTAGCCCGAGACAAAACTGAAATTGAGCCACGAGGAATTGAATGATGTGAAGAAAGTCGTGCAATGATCAGCAAGTTCATGAATGGGAACAGAGTGTAAGGAGATTGTACTGAAATACATGGACTAGTGAAAGGTGTCCGCGCCTTGACAGAGAAATTGCAATAAAGTGGAACCTATAACATTTGCATATGCGTCAACTTGGAAAGCGACCATAATACGTTTCGTGTTTCTCCCTACACTTCTTTCATGCTCTAGTCGCTTCCTGCGTGCTTTACAACAGAGCAGAGCATAGTTAAAGGCTTCTCCACTTGTTAAACATCATACCTACCATTTCTATCAAAACATACGAAAATAATGACGCTACCCTAGTCGGGTAACTTTATCGCATAGCATGGTTAGGTCGTTTTCACCATCTATCTTTTTTTTTTTTAATTTGTATATTTCTGTAATACCGACATTTATTTTGCCCGCACAGTTTTTTTAAAATCTTCATAAGCTTCCCCGTTGGTCAGCCAGAGACGAGGCCAGCTTTTGTTGTAAGAAGCCTTAATCTGTGAAATACCAGTTGTACTTGAATCTCAAGATGTTTTTTTTCCTAGAATTCATGTTTCCATGGAGAGGAGGTGATGCACATTTCGCTTAAATCCTAAGTTTGTACTTACTTTTCTCATGAATGGTGATGTTAGCTGTGAGGAAATCCTTTTCCAGACCCCTTGCAGTGCACCTGTAGAATCCAAAGTCACTCTCAGTGTTGACTCTAACATGCAAAACAGTGCTTTCTGTCTCAAGCTGAGTTCCATTGGGCAGTTCCCAGCTAACTTGAGGAGGTGGAAACCCCTTGACAGGACAGCACATAAGGACAGACTCGCCTTTGGTTGCAACAAAACGTGTGGGACACAAACCATGATCCTCATACATAGCTGGATCTTGAAAAAAAGTATAGAAACTTCCTTGAAAACGTTTTTTCTCAAATCATTCCTCACATTTTGCCCCAAGGTACCCCTTGCTGTACTTCGATTTGCTTTCAAATCCACAAAAAATTTCACCACTTCTTAAAAAATGGCAATCCATGTTCAGATGCACATCCATGTACAAAGATGGACACCAACGCACCTACGGGCAGGAGTGCATCAAAATTTTGAAGTCATGGCGGGCTTGAACTACAGTTTCAGAGGAAATCTGCATGCGCTTGTGTTTTTAACATTAAAACCGTGATTATGATTACTACGAATAACTTTACTACGTGCCGTACAGGTACAGGCAGGTGTTGTAAAAAGTTTGGTTAGCTTTTTCATTAGTACACATTTCTTTTTCTAAGAACCTTATTTATTCGGCCTAAGCTGAATTCTAATTTTTCAAACAATTTTTCTTTTTTTTTTTTAATATTCTCAGATCTCCTAGTATTAGTTAATATTCATGTAATTAAGATAATTACATGAAATCTTGCAGATATATGGCACGTCAATTTTCCTATGACCCTATTAACAGTTTATTAAGTGTAGGGATTGGTATTGGCTATAAAAGTATAGTAAAATTAAAGTTTTGTACACAACCTATGCATCAAATTGTAATAAAGTATTATATCCTTCTTAAAACTAGTTTATCAGAAAAAAATGAGTTACCAGGCAAATGCATGGCTTTCCACAATAATAGCTTGTAGGTTTAAAAAATTCACTTTGCCTGCTAAAATCCTCAGTTCCTTTGCCCCGGCGAAGGGCTGGAAAACAGTCTAAGAGCTCTGCATTTAGACTTGGCTAGCTCTATATATTTTACCTACTCCACTCAAGTTGGCAGGTTTAAGGTTCGACCCCTGGCCATGTCAACTTTCTCTGGTCTTTTTCTTTTCTTTTCTCTTTTTTTCCTTTCAATTTACATTCCTCTTCAAAGGATATGTTAGATTTGTTCAGAGTTAAACGCACCTGAAAGAACGTTCGATGACTTACCTTTTACATTTAAATTAATACCAATATTGAAATGTAGAGACAGCCCTAAAAAACCAAAAGTTCTCCATTTGATTAAAAGGGGGGTTTAAAGTTATAAAGTCATCAACTAATACTCTTGTGATCAAGAAGGCAAAACTGCAATTTCCCAGTACTGGCTTCTAGACTAAGGTTGCATTAACGAGGCTATTTTAACTTACATGGGGTTTCCACATGTTAAGATATAACTTACATACAACTCCAAGGAAGGCTCTTGCAGTATCGGATACGTAGTTCGAAGCTTTGCAGATATAATAGCCTGAGTCTGCAGTTGAAGTATTCTGCACAATCAACTGGGACGAACCATGATGGGACTTTATTTTGAAATCGCCACTATTGGCAGAAATCTCCCTTTCAACCGAACCATTCTGCTTCTTCCATTCGATGGTCGGCGAAGGAAAACCTTCAACGTGACAGGTAAAATTTGCTGGAACACCACGTAAAGTGGACAGTGCAGGAGGGATAATCTCAACAACAGGAGGACCTAAAAGTAAAACAAAATGGTTACAATAAAGGAACTCATCCAGCATGCTTTTAATCCACATGCCATAACAATGAAAGTGGAGGTGGTTTGAAACATACAGCAATTGTGATAACGTGTTACAGGTGCGCAAACAAAAATGTATCAAAATACTTATAGGTGGAATGTTTAAGATTTTGCTCATGAAACACACACAACTCACCCTCCCGTTTGCACCAACCTATAATGCCACATCAGTATGGTTCCCCATGAGCAGTGACTGGTAATTTAGCTGAATTCCTCATTTTTTCAGAAAGGTCAGAGTTTCCAAGGAAGAGTTCAGTAACATGTTAAAACACTTAAGTTATTTACAGAAACATACTTTCAGATTGAATTCTTTAGGCTGCCAAAGTGTGAATAGACAATTTTAATGTCACCCTAAATGACTCAGAAGGGGTCTTCTGAAACATCCTGGTTCTTAAATTGTAATTGCACAAAGTAATCTTTGCTAAATGTTTACATATTGAACTAGACTAAGAGTGGGGAAAGGTAATAAGGAGAGGAGTACTAAGATGAAAATAAAAAAGAAGCCTAGCACTAAGCACAAGAAGTTAAAGTAATTTGACAGGTATTTAAAAATTCTAACAAAAACAGAGAAGGGCTTGTGCTTTAAGCAATATTTGCTGCTTACAACAGATCAGCAACCAACCATCATAATATGCTTAAGTACCTTTTAAGTCAAAAGAAAAATTGAAATCAAATTTATGGCCGGTGAAATTCAAATAAAGGTCTGCCAAAGGCAAAATATGTTTTTTGTTTCGCTGCAAGTCTCCTGAGATTTCATAGGACATCTTTTTGTTTCTAATGGCATAGCCATTGCCAGTTTTCAGAAAGTTGACATAAATTGGCATGTGGTCACCCAAAGGAATGATAGGTTGGTCCAAAGACTCCCTGGATATTAACCTAAAACCAGACTAGGGAGACTCTGTGTTTTATAATTGATGTCCTGCAATGCCCTACAATGAAATGAATATTGGTAAATTTTTTTAATAAGCAACCCTAAGAGATTACAGGGAATGCCTTGAAGACCCCTTAATAAATAAATACAGGTTGAATGCTTAAAGGAGCAGTATCATGTTGAAGGGTGCACTGTGACATGTCAAAAATTTTGAAAAAGTTGGGGAACTTTTTCTAATAACCACCAGAACTGGTCAATGCTTCTGTAACAGGTCCTTTTTACAGGTAGGGGTGTTAAACCCATTTAGCCTCTGGGTGAGGTGGTCCACATTTGTCTGACCTCTTCCCTGTCCAGCATGGGTGGCCCTACCAGGAGCATACGCTCCTGCTGGTGTAGCTCTCTGAGTCATTGAGGTACTCAAGCCGTCACACCATGACAAGGGGTGGACCATGTGACAGCAGAGCAGCTTTTGTCATGCTCAAGAACATTTGGTCATCCAAGGAGATCAGGACAAGAACCAAACTTCGCATCTTCAACTCCAGTGTGAAGTCAGTCTTGCTCTACGGATGCGAAACTTGGAGGACGACAAAGGCAATGCTACAGAAAATCCAGACATTCTTCAACACCTGTCTGCAGCACATCTACAACATCCAACGGCCAGAGATGATCCCAATGAAGACCTGTGGGAGCGAGTGGGACAGGAAACAGTAGCAATAGCAAAACAAATTCTGAAGAGGAAGTGGGGCTGGATCGGACACACCCTCAGGAAGCCAGCATCTAGCATCACACGCCAAGTTCTGACCTGGAACCCACAAGGAAAGAGGAAGAGAGGCTGGCCTCGCAACAGCTGGAGGCGAGACACTGAGGCAGAGCTCAAGCAGCAAGGTACAAACTGGACAGGAGCAGCAAGATTAGCCCAGAACAGAGTGCGATGGCAAGGGGTCATTGATGGCCTATGCTCCACATGGAGCCACGGGCCTTAGTAGTAGTAGTAGTAGTAGTACCGGAACTGGTTTTGGATTTCTATCTTTCTCTACCTTTACCATCCATGAATAATTATTTTCAAACATGCTACTTTCTTAGAGTAAAATCTACATGTATTTTTGTCTTCTCAGTTCTTCAATAATTTGCCAGATTAGGCCACGTTTAGAGTTTTGCCCAAGTGTGCTGCCTCTGACTATTGTTGCCATCGCATATGAAGGTGAAATCCACTATTCTGCAAACCTTTTATGGAGAGATCAGCTTTAAAAAATGCTAAATAACACAAGACAGTCCTTGTAGGCTGAAAGTAAAGACAAGGATAGCAATACTGTCCACAGTGATTTCCTACCATTCTTTGCTCACTCAAAAGATGAGGGATTTCAAGCTCTTCTTCTGGAATACATCACAATTCAATTCAAAGTTACATCCTTCCCAATAAAATGTGTGAGGTGAATTGAGCATGAAGAGGAAGGTTAGTGAAATTCATTGTGGGAACTGCACACAGAACCACCACCATCTTGGACAATTTGAGTTCTATAACAATGAGGGGCCTGATAATTTTAGCAATTCGTTCTGAGTTTGTGTATCTAGTGCAAAAGCACCTAGACACTATGGAGAACTAAAAGATAATTGGATGAAGATATCATTAAAGCACAAAATGATGCATACCTTTAAAAGTTTTTCACCAGGTTTACATTACATTTCATATTACACCAAGATAGAATGACAAGCTGGCAGAAAATTGTTAGGAATGCATAACCATGTCAATAAATGATGGGAATGACCACTCTTGACTATATTTGACCATGACAGTTTGAGAAAAGGACCTTTAGAGGTAATCTAGACCAACTGAATGCAAGAGCAAAATATTACCATGAAACCCTAGGCTTTGGACCATGCACTCTGACTTCTGTTTTGGTGAACCACAATTAAATACCTAGGACAGCAAAGAAACTTGGTGAGTGAACCTTCTCTTTTTTAAACCTTTATAGTGAATTTCTTTAAAAAACAAGCATTTCAGTAAGCCACAGTTTTCAAATTTGGAGTACATTTGGCCAAATGAAAGGCTGTTAAAGATGCCTTAAAATCTTTAAAGCTGTTGTTGTTGCTAACAGCTGACTTAACAGCTGTGTATTAGGAGCCATATCACTAAATCTTCAGGATTACACAGCTTTGCTACTGACCATAAGTGTTTTTATTTAAGCAGCAGAAACAGATCTGAAAGCTTTTTCACCAAGTTTGTTGATCTAAAAGAACTAGAGGTTCCAATTTAATACCAAGAGAACAATAGAGACAGTAAAACTGTGTTGTAAAGTTACTCATATGTTTCACATTGTAAACAACTACTGGTAACACAACAAGAAGTCTATTATCTATACAGCTACTTTACATAGATCCTGTCCCACAAACCATAAAGCTTTACCTGCATCTGTCATTAAATCATATGTTGTAATGTTTCTATGCATTTATCTAGTGTTGGATAGCAACCCTATGGAATATTTTCTGTTTAACATAAAGGCAAAGAAAGTAAGTATTCTTTACAGACAAATTTACATTACAACTTTCCCTTTTGCCATGTAAAGATACATTAGCTCCAATATTTTCTAATTTCTTCAGTACTCAAGGATTATCACAAACTTATGCAACATGTCTTAACGTCATCTCAACTAGTGCAATATGGACAAAATGGCTTCACACCCAAGAAACACAGTTGCCTGGATGCCAATAGTAAGGCCAGCAGCC
>NC_089317.1:13639744-13654744 GCF_036669915.1 Pocillopora verrucosa
ATACATTAGAGGTACTATGCCCACCTATAGCAAGGGTGAATAAAGTGACATTTACTTCAAGTATTTCCCTATCTTTTGTTCCCCATTCAACACTGAGCAAGTCACCAGTGTAGTTCCACGAGAAGTCAAAAGATGAACCAAGTTTTACAGTCCTGTTGCTCCCATCGTAGGATGATTCAAGTTGTACCTGATTTGCTGTTAGTAAGAAACAAGACATCAAGTCAAAAACTGCTGACCTTAATGATGACTAAATTCTGCTCAAAAGATGGAAAAATTCCTGCTCAGACTTAAGTTCATTCTACACTCAAAGGAAAACAAGTTTTCAGATCAATGAAATAATATAATCAATTGCCTAATAATGGAGTCTGTGACAATGCTAAGCACAGGATTCCTCTACATACTGCTCACACATTATCATCTTTAGCATAAAGGTCAAGAGCATCACTATGGGCATCTGACCTGAAAACACCTTACATGCCATAAGTTTATTAGTAGGCACAAGTTGTCTGGAAGTACATGTACTTTTGACACTTTAGCACCTGTTATAGATAAGGTGATATATACTTTCACTTGTAAACATATGAGCAATCTGATGATGTGCACTTACTCAAATATTGTGTTCCAGCACGGTCTAATGAGAGCATATAGTTAGGCATATCGCAAGGCCTCATGTGGACTAGTCGCACAGGAAGTCGTAGTATTAATTAGTGTTGAAAACAGTCTTTTTGTGATTTCTTATCGTCTTGCAAAGCAACAATATTTGTGGCAAAAGCTATGTCAAGGGGAGGAAATTATGTTAATTATAGTGTTGTAAAGTATGGGTTCTGACGGAAAGCTTGCCATATGTTGCAGCTTAGCACGCTTCTGTTTCCTAGCAAATCACGCGGTCACGCAACATCAGAATTACGAATTAAAGCTTTCCATACAGTGGAAGAAGATTACTAGATAAAATTGATACAAGATGCCCTTCGCGCACGCCTTACGCTTGTCTTTCTTCGCTTGTAAAACGCAAAAAATTGCACCTGTTCTACAGACTTCCTGTCGCTCGGTATATCGACCGAGTCTCGATCGATGGTTGATACGTCTGTTGGCCGACTATCGACCGATGTATATACATCGGCAGACATTACCTGCAGTTACACATGATTCAATACGACGACGGCGATAGCAAAGAGAGTGTGGCAAAATAAAAAATTTCATGAATTGAACAATGGCTTAGCTCGTGTGTTTACAACTTTGTACGTTTTTAGGCCGTCCTTGGCAAAAGAAGAACGTGAAATCGCTTAACATTAACTGTACGAAAAAAGAAACCCCAGTGGCTAATTATTCACGTTTTCTGACTTCGAAATGTAGAAGAGGAAAAATCTGGTACCATTAGCGACAATGAAGACATCGAACCATTTGTATATTCCTTAAGAGAAACGAAAGTTAACTTTGAAAGCGATGTTTTGTCTAGCCTCGCCGTCGTGACACATTTGAAGTCATGTTCAAGCACACTCTAATAAAAATATAGCTCTTCAAAAGGTATCTCACCGACAAGTCCGTCAGTAATGGTGAATGAGACCGAAAGAACACACAAAAACAAGTTGCTAACTCCCAACATGTTCACGTCTGGGTCGAAAATGGAGTGAACTTTAAGCTAGCCACGGTTTCCGTGCCAAACAATACACTCCCATGTAAGAACCAACCTTTGATAAAACTGCGTCCGAATGAATGCTGGGATTGGTCATACCTGTACCAGGTGTCAAGTATCACGTGACTTTGATGTAGGCAAACCACGAAAGTTCGGACATTGTACCGGCTTATACTATTTTGCGAAACGAAACGAAACGAAACGAAACGAAATCAGGTGAGATAGAACAAAACTAAAGGAATAATGCAGACATATTTTCTAACAAGGTAAAGAAAACTTTCGCAAGGAATTTGGAGTAATCGTTCATTAACAAGAAGGATTTTTATTCAGTTCGCAAAATAGTAATTTTAGGAGCGTTACTATTTTGCGAAATGGAATTTTTCACCCTGCGGTGACAACGTGACCTCTTCCATGTCACAAAAATACATTTAAACATTACAAATTAGTATATCACCGAAGATTTTGGCCTCCTCTTATTTCTTAAACCGTATTAAAATGTATTTCGCAAAATAGTAATTTTAGGAGAGTTACTATTTTGCGAAATGGACAATTTTTACCCAGCGGTGACTAACGTAACCTCTTTTATGTCATAAAAATACATTTAAACATTAAAAATTAGTATATCAACGAACATTTTGGCCTCTTCTAATTTCTTAAACCGTATTAAAACGTATTTCGCAAAATAGTAATTTTAGGAGAGTTGCTATTTTGCGAAATGGACTATTTTCACCCTGCGGTGACAACGTGACCTCTTTCACGTCACGAAAATACAAATTAAACATTACAAATTAGTATATCACCGAACATTTTGGCCTCCTCTCATTTCTTAAACCGTATTAAAATATATTTCGCAAAATAGTGATTTTAGGAGAGTTGCTATTTTGCGAAATGGACTATTTTCACCCCTGTAATACAGTTACTTTTATTTCAAAATTTTTAATAAAAATAATATACATGGAAAAGTTACGCGCTTCCGATTACACACACCTCTTCCTTACGAGCAAGAGATCGTGTTTTGCATTTGCGCAAGTTCCACGTGCTGCAAGAAGTTTGCTTTGTGCTCGCTTTGTGTGCTGCTAAATCAGGCAAGATTATGGCTTTTAAATTTCCTGTTCTTAAGCCCAAGACCATCGACTGTTCAGGTCTTCCAGTTCATGATTTCAAGTGTTTGACAAACAAGGAAATGATTGGTAAGGGCGCTTATGGTGCTATGTTCACTGCTAACTGGCAGACTGTTCCTGATGCGGGTGGGAAATCGGCCGCTGCGGAGAAAGTCGTCGTTAAAAATTGCTCGGCGAGAACATATTGGATAAGAAAACGTTTGTAAAGGAAGCAAGAATCATTCAAGAGTTGAAACATCCAAACATTGTGAAGTTCAAGGGAATCTGCAATAATCCCTTCGCCCTTATTCTCGAGTTCCTGCCCGCCGAGTGTAAATAATCCATTTCGCAAAATAAACATTTTTCGGAATTACTACATTCAATTAGTTTAGAAATTACTACATCAAAGAGGAGGTGACCAAGATCTTTGAGAATATACTATAATGTAATGTTTAAATGTATTTTCGTGACATAAAAGAGGTCACGTTGTCACCGCAGGGGTGAAGATAGTCCATTTCGCAAAATAGTAACTCTCCTAAAATTACTATTTTGCGAAATACATTTTAATACGGTTTAAGATATAACAGGGGGCCAAAATGTTCGGTGAGAAATAGCAACTCTCCTAAAATTACTATTTTACGAAATATATTTTAATACGGTTTAAGAAATGAGAGGATGCCAAAATGTTCGGTGGTATACTAATTTGTAATGTTTAAATGTATTTTCGTGACGTGAAAGAGGTCACGTTGTCACCGCAGGGTGAAAATAGTCCATTTCGCAAAATAGTAACTCTCCTAAAATTACTATTTTGCGAAATATATTTTAATACGGTTTAAGAAATGAGAGGAGGCCAAAATGTTTGGTGATATACTAATTTGTAATGTTTAAATGTATTTTCGCGACATGAAAGAGGTCACGTTGTCACCGCAGGGTGAAGATAGTCCATTTCGCAAAATAGTAACTCTCCTAAAATTACTATTTTGCGAAATACATTTTAATACGGTTTAAGGAATAAGAGGAGGCCAAAATGTTCGTTGATATACTAATTTGTAATGTTTAGATGTATTCTCGTGACATGAAATAGGTCACGTTGTCACCGCAGGGTGAAAATAGTCCATTTCGCAAAATAGTAACTCTCCTAAAATTACTATTTTGCGAAATACATTTTAATACGGTTTAAGAAATAAGAGGCCAAAATGTTCGTTCACATACTAATTTGCAATGTTTAAATGTATTTTCGCGACATGAAAGAGGTCACGTTGTCACCGCAGGGTGAAAATAGTCCATTTCGCAAAATAGTAACTCTCCTAAAATTACTATTTTGCGAAATGAATAAAAATCCTTCTTGTTAATGAACGATTACTCCAAAATCCTTGTGAAAGTTTTCTTTACCCTATTAGAAAATATATCTGCATTATTCCTTTTGTTTTATTTCATCTGACCCGATTTCGTTTCGTTTCGCAAAATAGTATAAGCCTCGACCGAGTCCACCTATAGTACACATGATCCGAAAAATTTAGAGGCCCACAAAAGAATAAGAGCTTCAGTGAATATACACAAAGGCACCAATCTAGAATTAAAACACAACTTATAGATAAATGTTATTCAACACTTTGTTTTGCGGGAGAGTATGATTTTACAGCAACCAAGGTGGAGATATTTAATGCTGAAACCCAAGAGTATGACACACTTCAGCTCATTGATGAAAATGAGCTTCCATTTACTGAAAGCAACCCTAAAACACTGAACAGTGATGAAATTGATGATATTAATCTATGGATTTACATAAAGGATAAGTATAACATTTCTGACCAAGCTTGGAAAGAGTTAGCTATGAAGGCTACTGATATGCCAAATGCATACAGGATAAAAAATATTACAGATTTAAATGCCAAATGGAAGTTGAAACCCACCCCAGGTGAAGCTGAAGGAGTTCGAATTTCCCTGAAGGATAGCCTGAAGGAACAAATTCAAAGGCTTAAAATTAAAGTAGATCTGGGCGAACAAGAAACAATCAGGGTTAAAATGAGTGGAGATGGCACCAACATTGGAAAGAGACTCAAGGTAGTGAACTTCACTTATACCATCTTAAATGAAAAGGAAAATGCCATGAGTGAAAAGGGGAACTATGTTCTGGCAATTATCAAAACAAAAGAGACCTATGACAATCTGAAAGAAAGTCTTTCAGATATTAAAACTGAAATGGCTCAGTTAAATGAAATTGAGGTTGACAATGTTAAGTACGTTGTGCTGGCAATTATCAAAACAAAAGAGACCTATGACAATCTGAAAGAAAGTCTTTCAGATATTAAAACTGAAATGGCTCAGTTAAATAAAATTGAGGTCGACAATCCCTTGCGAACTGAATTCCCAGTTTTCTGGGAATTCTAGGAATTCCTAGGAATTCCTAGGAATTCTCAAAAATTCCCAATTATGCAAATGACCCTTGCAAACTGAATTCCCAGTTTTCTGGGAATTTCTGGGAATTCCTAGGAATTCCTAGGAATTCCCAACTATGCAAATTAACTCTGATTTAAAAAGCTTGGAATTTCTGGGAAAGGAAGACTCCAGTTTTGTGAGGACTTGGAATCCCTAGGAATTCCTAGGAATTCTCAGCTTTACAAACTACCTATAATTTAAGAAGTGTGGAACTCTTGGGAATTTCTGGGAATTGAATTTGAGGCAATTTTAATACCCTGAGGTTCACATAAATTCTAAGAAATTCTCAATACCTTTAATGTGAAGGTTTTAAGAAAAAGAGTAATTTCAGAGGCTTAAAACTTTGGCTCAATAAAAGGTATGCTATACAAAACTTACCAAGAGATATACATACATGTACATGTTTATAACTTACAGATCATGAAATTTATTACTCAAACTAAGTTTTAGTAAATCTTTACATTAATATGGATTTTCTCATGAACCAGCTGTCAGTTATGTTAAATGGAAATTGTCAACTTCCACAATAATTAACAATAATTACATTGTTATCTTACTTCCCTAACCTACATTACTGGTTGCCTTTGTTAGAAAACCTCGGAACAGTCAAGCTCAGTTGCCTCAAACGCTGTCAGAGACCTTTTGTTGACAATACTTTTAGTAGAAATTTCATGCCTTAGACAAACACATTCAACACCTAATTAATCTTTCTTTTTTCATGATTGTTGTTGCTGCTTTTTTTTTCAGTTTTTTGCTCTATTTTCATGACTAATTGCTGTAATTTGTTTTGCTGTTTTTATTCTTACAAAACATTTTTGTAAGAGTTCCAATACTTGTGGATCATCCACACACTTTGCAAACATTTGGCATGCAGACAAGACAGAGGTAGTCAATGTTCCCTTTGAGGAAAAACACCTTTTATATGACGTCTTCAATTTACTTTATTTGAAACTCTGATCTGAAAATATTTGTCAACAAGACTTGTTAGTAGTGAGAAGTACCAACCAAGTTTCCTTTCATAACTTAATTTCTTAAATGTCCCAATCACTGGATCTCCCAAAAAAAATATTACATCTTTTTATTTTTGGTGCAAATGACAAGTCCTTCTTTCTATAAAAATGAAAAGTGCTAGTCACACTTCAATAATAACAGCTCTTAAGTTTACTTATTGTTCTTCTCTGTCTGTCAGCTATCAACAAAATTGTTTTATACTTCGGGCAGTGCATAACTATTTGTGGACCAGAGTTCCAACGCACCTCTGTAATCGCATATAGCTACTCCTGTCTCTTGTACAAATGTTTCTCCTTTGTAAGACGCACTCTACTCTGTTGTCAATACTGCTTTAAGTTCAGTGGAAACGACTGACTGAGGAATCGAGATGGCGGTGTTGGAACGTGTTGCTGAACGCTTGCTACGGTCAAGCTTTGTAGATTTAGGTACTGGTACACTGGGATCATCTATGTATCTCTTATACTTCCGAATGTGGTATCCTTCTTTTATATATAAGAGGGTAAAAGACGATTTGTAGTCGCATTCAAAACTGTGATTGTCTTGTGTTATTTCTCACCTTTGCCATTAACACAACTCAAGTGAGTTTCGAGTCTTTGTTTCCTCGACAACTTTCGGCCACAAATCGTGCATTTGTAATACGATCGATTCTTGTCGATTATTTCTACATAGAGTGAGCTCACATCTTTATTTATATCACCAAGCTATCCATCTTCTAGAAGCAGAGAACCGGTCGGAGAAGTCAGAGTAAAGTTGGGCGCTTCTCTTAACACTGCAATCGGCAAGCCAGCGGATTCACTTTGCTAGCCAATGACAAGTCCTAAAAGATCCACGTGATCATGGCCGTGATCGGAAACAAAGAAGACTCCATTTGGCGCTCATCTGTGAATGTACTTTTCATCGGTTGATCACTTTTCTCAACTGTTTTGCTTAATATAACATTTCTAAAGATAGCTATTATTGTGGTTCAATGGGAAAACGAGAATAGCGTGAGTGTTGTAAAAGAGAAGAAAGTCGTTGGTGCCGTGGAGTTAAAAGAAGGGACAACAGTTGACATATGGACTGGTACAAACAAGGGTCGAGTGGCCATCTGTAAAGCTACGATTTTGAAAGTTAGTGGTGAGTAAAAATTGCGATATTCGTTACGTGATCAAAATCTTATAAAAGAATAGATGTAGCGGGTTAAATTAAGCTTACATAACGCCCGGCGCAACTGAAACTAGAATAATTCTGAGAATCGAATCGGTCACTTGCATGCCGCAGTTTCGTAAGCTTATGCTTTACAATGAAATAAACCTATCAGTAAGGTTTCAAGATTCCTCTAGTCACGTTTGGGAACATTCAAGATTCATAACAAACCTTAGTACATAAAGAAGCCCTCCTTGGTAAAAACAAAATAATGTATTCAGCCCTTTTTTAGTAAAATCCATGAGAGAGATGTACTAACTCCAATATAAAAGTCACTCAATATAACAGAGATTTCTCAATTTGAGAATCCAATGAATGCCCTTTTCCTCATAGCCATCTTAAAAGCCTGGTCTGAGCTTTAAACATACGTATTTTAATATATTATTTTTTTTCAAATTCAGATGTCAAGGATTCCAGATACAAAATGGTCAAGGTTCTTGTTGACAACCTCATTCAAGACCAACTCATTGTGAGCCCAGGAAAAAAAATACAAACAGTACAAACAGCAGCTAAGTTTGCAGTTTAGGATAACTTCATTCTAATTTATTGTTACCGTTACAACAAGATTTTAATCAAAAACTCAATTTTATTTGTCTGTAATTAGCCCCTTCACTCCCAAGAATATAACTATATAAATATAACTTAAGATATTGTATTTTATGGAAGAGAATCAACAGATTTTATTCACAATTTGTGTCAAACCAAATTTAATGATTGATTAGAACTATTTTATATGAATAGCTGTAATTGAGGATTAATCCGTATGAAGTTTTCAAGAAAAGAAAAATAAATCAAATTCCATCCTATTATTACCACACATTGATGTTAGTAATTAATCAAAAATATTTTACATGTAAGCCTTAATTAAGCTTCTAAATAAATTTCATTGAATACTTGAATTTTAGCTGGGTTTTTTTAATTTAAAGTATTTATTTTAAATCATTAGCCTCAAATTTTTGCTTAAAATTCCCAGTAATTCTTAAACATTCCTTAAAATTCCCAGAAATTCCCAGAAATTCCCAGAAATTCCTAGGAATTTTTTAGATTTACAGCTTTTCAGGGAAAGTTATTGGTTCTCTGAGTTGGAATTCTTAGGAATTCCTAGGAATTCCAAGTCCTGTTGGCTATAAACTTGGAATTTCTGGGAATTTCTGGGAATTTCTAGGAATTTCTAGGTTTTTAGAACCAGAGTTGTTATGGTTGGGAATTCCTAGGAATTCCTAGGAATTCCCAGTCCGAATTTACCATGAAAATTCACAACTTTATTCCTAGGAATTCCTAGGAATTCCAAAAGCCATTTCGCAAGGGAATTGTTAAGTACAAGATTGAGTACTTCATAGGGGGTGACTGGAAATTCCTGGCTTGCATTTGTGGCTTAGGTGCTGCAAACCAAGATTACGCTTGCATTTGGTGAAAATGTCCAAGGGAAGAAAGGTATAATGTAACAAAAACCTGGTCTCTAATTGATAGGCACCTTGGAGCATGGACATGTGAAGAAATTGCTAACCATTCAAGAGCAAAGAAATATAACTGTAAATCATGCCCACTCTTTGATTTTATTCCAATGGATCATGTAATCATTAACACCCTACACTTATTCCTGAGGATTTCTGACAATTTATTTGAGCTCCTCATTAGGGAACTGAAAAGGCAGGATGCTATCGATAAGGTGAAAATGTTTCCTAGTGGCTTCAAAAGGGAAAAATATAAACACATGGCTGGTTATGAACATTTTCTTAGGCAGACAGGAATTTCATTTGAATGGAGAGTGGAACCAAACACAAAAAAGCTTGAATTCAGGGATCTCACTGGACCAGAAAAGCTCCGTGTCATCCAAAATATTAATATTCAGGCACTCCTTCCAAATTTTGAAGATCACAAGAAATTAGAAAAACTATGGAATGATTAGATGGAAATTATTGGGGATCTGAAACTTGACTTCCCTACAGATGAGCAATTGCAGCCCCTACCACAAAAATGAAATCATGGTTTCAACAATTCCTCTCTCTATATCAAGCAAAAGATGTGACACCCTATATGTACACTCTCTACCATCACATTCCAGAATTTTTGAAACTGTATATCAATGTAGCACATTTCAACCAGCAAGGCATGGAAAAATATAATGACATCAGCTCTAAAAACTACTTTAGGTCTTCAAACCACAGAGGAATAGCTGCACTAGAGCAACTGTTTTTGAAGAAACAAAGAATTCAATTCCTGGAAGCTGCTGGTTGTGAAAGAGTCAAGAAATCAAACAAATGCTCCAACTGCCAAGATCATGGTCATACTATCAAGACATGTACAGTGAAATGCAAACTTTGTGATTATGCTGTCTACTGTGGACACCTTGAGAAAGTAGACAAAAAGTGGGTGCAGAAATGCACACGGTAAATTGATTTTACATTACAGCTACCAATGCTTGTCCTTCTGGACGGTCTAATGGTTCACTTTCAGTTTCACTTTCGTAGTTTTTAAATTCTTAAATATCAATCCATATCAATAACTGAGACCAGTTATAATCATGCTTTAGACAAACAAATTTTATTTGCAATAATCAGCACGATATATAAATATATTATCATGATCTATTAGGTAACCCATGCAGAATTATTTTAACATGGATTCAATGTAAATATTTGCAAACCAATTTTTTTTGTTAAAAAGACAATAATGTTGTATAATAAATCAGTTAGCATCTTTCCATATACTGCCTTCTATTCCCATCACCTCGAACAAAAGTAAAGACAGGCATATACGCATTCTCAACCTCGCATTTGACATACTTGCCACCAATACAGCAGGTAATTTAGTGTTAACAACTGGGTTGAAAACGTAAATTAGCCACCGTAAAGGGTAAAAAAGCTGACGTTTCGAGCGTTAGCCCTTCGTCAATCGCTCTGACGAAGGGCTAACGCAAGAATCAACAGCAAATAATGAAATAAACAATACAAAATATGAGTTGAGCTGAACAGTTGCGACTTCTTTTCCTCATTAGTAGATACCTTCGTGTAGCTTTTACTTTTTGTTTACTCTAAGGATGGAGTTGCGAACCCATCTGCTTGTATGCGAAGAGAGGCAGCGACAATGCAAAGTCAATGGATGCCATTTTGCTGGGAATTTTAGGGAGACGGAGCAACATAACAAGGAGCAAGCAGAAAAGCACGTGTCACTGCTTACAGAGAAGAGTGAAAAGCTCTTAGACGTATTACTTAAAATGGTAAGGCTGATCGAGGCTTATGCTCTTAAATGTTTTCCCCTTCCGATCTTTAATTGTTACTTAATAGCTGGCGTGCACATCAGATTTTTTAACAGTTCTACAAAACTTTGAACAGATTCCTGCTTTAAAAACCATCAGCAGAGACTGAAAAAGTTGACTGAGTAGATGGTCCTCTTGTTTCCTCAAGAATACGATCTCACGAAGATGATATAAAAAGATTCTAGTTGAGGCAGATTTGCGGGGATGAAATGCGGGAGGGGGGGGGGGGGGGAAGAAGTGGGAGTGGTTGAAAATTTTTTCAACGCTGTTCAGCTTACAATAATCCCCTAGTGAATTTTCCTTTCACTGTACTCAGTATGACGCTGATTTGATTTTCAAAACAACAGGACACGAATGACTTGACCAAGACAAAAATGGCACTCAGAGGTTTCTGTTGGTCCATCTCTAACTTCAAACAAATGGCAGCAGATATGCTACAAGCTGGAAACACTGCAGAACCGATGGCCAGCGGAGTTTACAAATTTGAAGAGTGCAGGTGGAGGATGCTGCTGTACGTACGTTGCACAAAGTGCAAGTTATTCTTGCAGTTGCACCGAGCCGTTCATCCTGTACGAGCTTCATTCAGGTAAATCATATCACCCCCTTGATTACGGATTGGTTACTCTTGCTAAACCCTGTACCTACAAGGTTAACCTGTACTAGCTATCAACCTTCTACAAAATGAATCGGCTGAATCAAAATAACGCATGCTCAGTAACTTTGGTCATATCCGAGAAGATAGCTCCAAAAACCTAAGAATTTATAAAGGGAAATAAATAAAACTTCTTTCTCTTTGTTTTTCCTCTTTCTTGTTGTGTTGATGTTGTTGTTGTTTTTTTTTATGTTTTTTTTTTCGGGTGTGTGTGTTTGTTTGTGACTGTAAATATATGAAAATCATATATGTGAACTGCGGTGAAAGAAGTGAAATGAAAGAGAACATCGCAGTAATAAATACTTTTCAAGCAGTAGTGAAAAAAAGGCCTAAGTAGTGCTCATTACTGCGATGTTCGCTTTCATACTCACTCCGTGTGTGTGTGTTGAGATAAAAAATAATGAACCTCTTAAAAATTTGTTTCAGAATTGTGATCGGGCTGGCAAACCCAGTAATCATTGAGCTGGAGCCAGATCTTCGCCTGCGGGAAGGGGAGACCTTCGGGACTGAGGTTGCCCTGGCAACGCTGGAACGAGAGACAGAGAGAAACACCGGGTGGCTTTTTATGGAAATATTTATTGAAAGGTTTTCTTTTACTTTGTAAATTTTCAGTTGTGAAATGAAGATATGACACACCGTTACCTTAAGTTGAGTGACTGCGATGCAGTGTTCTCTTAAACTGATGTACATCAAAATGAAAGCTTTTTCTATGACCGTCCGCATCGTAAGAGTGAATATTTCTGAACCAGCGTAACTATAGCTAAGCGAGTATGACGTTAGCGAGAAAAGAAAAAAAAATACAGCGCACTGTGAAAACACTGCATTATAACCATAAACATGGTTTAGGTATTCTTCTTTTTTTAATACAGAGACAGTTTTGTTGAGATGGTCAAATTATACCTTAGGCTACAAGAGTCTCATTGCCTTTTTTAAATCGCTTGAGCCAAATTTGAATCATAGGCTGACGACTTTTGACGTTGTGTTAAACTTATAAATAAGATAGACAAGACCATAGCTATGGCGTAACAGATAATTTCATTCTTTTTGGGCGTTTCTCCAATCCGTGCGCATTTCTCAATTTAGTTCCCTATACAGGGTTATACACAGCTATACAGGACTATAAACAGCTCTACAGGGCTATGCACAGCTATACACAGCTATACAGGGCTATACACAGCTATACACGGCTATACACAGCTATACAGGGCTATACACAGCTATACAGAGGTGTAAACACCTATACACAGCTATACAGGGCTATACACGGCTATACTGGGCTTTACACAGGTATACAGGGGTGTAAACACCTATTCACAGCTATACAGGGCTATACACAGCTATACAGGGCTTTACATAGTTATACAGGGCTATACACAACTATACAGAGATATACACAGTTGTACAGGGCGATACAGAGCTATACAGGGCTATACACAGCTGTACAGAGATATACACAGCTATATAGAGCTGTACACAGCTGTACAGGGCAATACACAGCTATACAGGGCTATACACAGCTATACAGAGATATACACAGCTATACAGAGCTATATACAGCTATACAGGGCTATACACAGTTATACAGAGCTATACACAGCTATATAGGGCTATTTACAGCTATAAAAGGGGTAAGTCTCGAAAGAAACTGTGGAAACTGCTTGGGGGGGGGGGGGGTAACGAGTTTTAATAAGTTGGTTTTATACGGGGCTATTCACAGCTATGCAGGGCTGCGTACAGCTATACAGAGCCGAGCTGTTTTTGTCCAAACTCAAACTTAAACACAGTGTAAGGAGTTGGTTTATTCTGCAATCCTTAATATCAACCTTTGCATTCAGAAAATGATAAGCAAGGGGCATAAAGTTGTTAGATAAAACTGAGCCGGAAATCATTTAATGGAGAAAATTATGTTTTCTTCATTTGTGCTGAGACGAATTCTGTAAATCGAGGTTATTTCAGATATAAGCAATAACTATTTACCGACGTGTCGGTGGCTAATAGTAGACATTTGACGAGCCGCGAAGCAGCTTGGCAAATATTCACTAATAGCCACGACACTGAGGCGAATAGCTGTTTTTAGTACACACTAAATCAGTGAGATAATATGGCACAAAAAGATGATTTTAATAATCAATTTATTCCTGTACGTGCGGCAGCGTGAAACTCGCGAGTTGCTCGGAGGTAAATAGCAAAGGATATTCAGAGTTTGAGTAGCCAGTCAGAGCGCACCTTCAACGCTGTCCACTGCTTTAGTATATACTAATGACCTTTAACTTGTCGAAACCTTGTCGAAAACCATTGCATTAATTCTTGACATGGTTTCATCGTTTCAGAAGTTTCAAGTGAGAATGATTGTGTCGAACAAGCGAAGGAAACAAGATGCACTTGCGGTAAAAACAAGAAAAATAAGTCAGTTTAAGATATTTTCTGTGTTTCTGGTAAATGCCCGTGCCACAAAGTCAACCACTCTTGTACCCGCTCGTGTAGATGTTACAATTGCAAAAAATACGTGCAATTCCAATGAAGTTGTGAAGGTAAAAAAGAGTCTGAAGAGAGGTTGTAGGTGCGGAGTTGGACAAAAGAGCAAAGGGGACGGAGCACCAAATGCAAGTCACAAGTCGTGTCAAGACAGTCTCCGCAAGTCGAAGTGTCCGTGTGTAGCGGGTGGCATAGGATGTACCGAAGTCTCCAGATGCTTTAATTGTGGAAACATTGTTCAAGCTCGAGCTGACCCGGGAAAATCCCCAAAACGAAAGAAGCGAAATAGGGCGACCGTCTCTCCATATAAGAGGAAAAAGGGATCAAAGTTCATGATAAGTCAAAATGCAGAGGTGGATTGTGGACCATGGAGAAACATTGAAACGCTTTGTTTGATGGTTTGCCGGGACGTGATGCTAAGTCAAGGACTTTCCATAAATTCAAAAAATTTGCGTGATTTGTATGATTTCGTGGCTAAGTCTCCTGCTGTTATGGACATGTCTTTAAACATAGCTGCGAAGTCTACAGCACAGATTGCGGCTAAAATAGCGCACCTAAGAGGCATTGATTTGTAAAATACACATAAGATAGGGCTATCCTGTCCAGTGAAATTTTTGAAGGCTTCACTTCTGCTACCTTTTAATTCCGCTCTTAATGATAAAAGAATGTTCTTCAAAAAGTTCAAAAAGTTACCCGTTAGATCTCATGTCCAATCAGACTTTTGAGCTTTCTCTTTAATGGATGAAAAACGCGAGAAAAGATGACTGGTGATTCATGATTTCTAATTCACACTGTATTAGGCCACAGAGAAATTACTAAGTAAATACAGCTTTGTGTCAAAACTGAGTGATTACCTAGATTTTGTACGACTATTTTTGTTCTTTTGTATCTTGTTATTATAACAAAAGATTCACGGTATGCATTTCATGTTTATGTTGGAAAAGGTGTAACTAATCGTACGCGAACTCGTTCATATTGGATTGCTGCAGAATAAGTACAACTTGTTACATGTTTAACTGACCACAATAGTTTTTTTAATTACTCGTATACCAATGATAGTTCTGCATTCCCTCATGGACGGCATTCTCTCTTTCACTCTTTGTAAAAGTGTGTTATCAAAGAAATAAACACGTGATAAAGGCAATTTGTGAACTGAATTCGAAAGAACAGGTACGTAGTTTCACAAACTTTATTTCTCACGGCCGTAGTAGACTAAGCAACTCCTTTAATTTAAAAACACCAATCT
>NC_089317.1:13659744-13716559 GCF_036669915.1 Pocillopora verrucosa
AAACATGATGGTTATGCAAACCCTGAAAAGATGCATAGGTTGGATCACGATAAGTTGAACGTCAGAATGTTGATGACACAAAGGTACAAAAAAAGTTGGATTTTCATCTTTCCCTTGTATAATGCTTTACAATGCAGTGAAAGAAAAATCTGATTTTTCTTGTTAGAAATTAAGGGTTGAAAGGGTAGTTAATTTACCATTCAATGCTATCAAAGCACATTTGGTTGCTGTTTTGTATTTTTTGTGACAGCTGCTTCGTTTATTGAAATTATTTTCTCCTAGCTTAACAGAGCAAAGCAGGAAGCCATTTTCTTGTTGGTGGCTAACCACCAGTGAGCTTGGCGATAAATTTATACCGAAGCACACAAAAAAATCCACCATAATTTTCCATTATCTATTTAACAAACAGATTCCATATTGCTGTTCATCTGTTCAGTAATAGATCACATGTGATGTCAGAATATGGTAAGAACAAAAAAGTGGCACATGAGATCAGCTTACCTTGTTCCAGTTATCAGTTATTAAAACAGAGCAAAATAGCAAATGGCACAACAGAACTGTTTACTATTGTACTATTTTTTACTAACTAAATGCACATAGCAAGCTAGGTGCAGTTGAGTGTGTAACTGATGTTCTTGGCACATTTTGACATCCTCTGTGATTTATAACTGTACAGAGCCTCAGCAACATGGAATCTATTTGTTTTATTCAGTGAAGAAGCAAAAATTATTGTTGTTACTTCTTACACTTAAAGTGCCTTTATGGTGGACTCTATTTAAGCCCTTCTTCTTAAATATAATCCTTATGTATGTAACTAAAGGGCTGAGAATTGTATGTTTATGGTTGTCTATTTTAGGGGGTGTGGATGTGAAATTCACCCAGGAACCTTCTGATCCAAGCTACTTCAACAATGGTAGTGATGCCAACCTGGTGTGGAACTATGCTGGTCCACATAATAAAATTAGAGGCATTGTCTACAGTGTTCTGGTGAATGGTAAATTTGAAGTAATGATTTTTAACAACAGCCGTGGTGTGCAAGAACATCCTAATATTCCTTCATCTTACAAAGGAAGAGTTAAAATGGAAGGAAGAGCTACTCTGATTATCAAGAACATCAGCCCTAGAGACAATACCAAATTTAGATGTGTAATCTCGAAAAATCCTTCAGGGGAAGTTAAAAGCGTTGTTAAGCTTATTGTGGCAGGTATGTAACCATTAATAATCAAACACAAACCAAATGCACTCAACTCATGTCTCTCATATTTCTGAGATCTGGTGAAAGTAAAAAATAGCATAAATTTGTGCAAACCTTTATATGCAGGGCTGAAATTGGCTAGCTAACCCAACTTTTGGGAACACTAGTGCTACTTTTACTTGGCATGTGACACCACACTCTTAAAAGGAGACAAGAAATTCTACCATTTAATTTGCTGTTTCTCATCATTAAGAAATCAAAGAGTTATGGCTTTATGCTTCTTGCACCAACTACTGGGTGGCTCTGTGATGCATAGATAACTATTATTAATATGAGTGCTGAGATTTTCTCTCAGCAAAGTTTTCAACTAAAAATGGTTAGACAAAACTAGAAACAATGCAACTGGTTGTACAATTTTGCTAGATCAAAATATTGCACAACCAATCACAGGCAGCTGGTGCAGAAAAAATTATGTGGCTTTTGTAGCCTTTTAGAGGGACTCGCCGAAGGGAATGAAAGTTGGCATTGCATTGTTTGCTGCTTTCTGAGGATTATGATCCTCAAGGTTTACAGATATAAATTTAGTCAACAGAATGGTGACTTCCTCAAGTAATTTCTGACACCAAGGTGCAAGGCAAGACTTGAAAGATTTGAGCAATAGAGCAAAATTTCCTTTAAGTTATGAAAGCAATAAACCATCACAGTCTATAATCCAAGCTCTTTATGCTGCTTAAAAGAAGCTGAGCTTGAAAACAGAAAATAATTTTAATGATGATCGATGTGGCCAGGTAGGAATGCTATTCTTAGCAGATGTTGTTACTTGATGCTTCCTCTTTACCCTCTTGATTGAGATATATACAGACCTAATGGAAACCTAAAATTGAAAGTACTGTAAATATACCTAAGAATACTTGAATCTCAATGGATTGGTTATTTAAGTCATAAATGTGACTTCTTGTTCCTTAAAAGCAATGAGAACTACAGCTGTGAAATGGAAAACAAACTTTCTGAATGAAGTGAAGCTTTGTGACATGTGATCAAATCCACCCCCTGTTGTAAATCATTTACAAGGTTTGATATATCTGCAAAGTATTGTTTAACTTTTTATTTAAAAAATTAAAAACGTATGGAAAAAGAAAAATTTGCCAATATTGGATTTGCGATTGTGGATAGCCATTTGCAAATCAAAGAGAACCCAAAGGCCTCCAGAAGATGTGATGGGCAGTCTCTCTCCTTTCATCTCTACCAAAATGCTGGTTGTCTGTTTAGATGTAGATTACCCTTGGACAAAAGGTGTGACATAAAGAATGCAGTCTATTATGAAACAAGGTATTGTTGTGGAGAAGTGTCTTCTCCTGTCTGCTAACCCAATATCCAAGATCTCCCATGCACTGTCAATAGTTTTGCAGGGTTTGACTTTAAGTGTGTTCACCATGGTCCTTTTGGCATTGGGTTTCAAAAGAATTTCATTTTTATCCTGACTACATTTCATCATCAAGTGATTAAATGCCTTTTCCAGATGACATGGGATTTTCCATGTTTATTTATTTATTTATTTAATCATTATTTATACACAGTTAAAAAAAGAAGAATTCATCAGGTACAAAAAATTCCAATACAATGACTAATATCCTAAGAACTAAAGATCATAATCCTAACACTATATGAACTAACACCAATATGCCACTTAAAAACCTGATTTCCATGAATGCTGTGTCTAAAAATTTTGATAGAGAAGGCGTTTAAATTGGTTTTATGAACCAGACTCTCTAATGTTACAGGGTAAGCTATTCCAATGGGTTGAGCCACTATAAGTAACCATTTTTCATGCAGTTAGTTATTGGAAATTGAACAACAAGTTTGTTTACTGAGCCCCACATAGAATAGTTTGATTCATTTCATTTTATAAATTTAGATGTGAGATGTTCGGGAACTAGATGGTAGAAAGACTTGCAAACCATTAAGGTGTTCTGAATCTGACATTGAGATTTTAAGTCTTTTCAGCTGAGTTTGTGAGACAAGGAATCAACGAAGTTATTACATGTGCAGCATGGTTTTGTTGTAGTTTTGTAGTTTTTGTAGCTTGTTAGATAATGTTTTGCCACAATTACCCCAGACTAGGCTACAGTAATCAAAGTGAGATTGAAGGAGTGAGTTCTAGATATTGAGTAGGGTGGATTGGGGCACAAATGGCTTAATTCACTTTATGTCTCCAATAGCAGTAGCCATCCTTTTACACAGTTTATCAATGTGGGAATGCCACATTAAATTTTCATCTTTTTTTATACTCCAAGGGATTTCACAGAGGAAACTTGTTCAATGGGAACATTATCTATGGAAAGTTTGAGTGTATCAGGTAGAGTACTTAATCTTTTCTTAGAGCAGATCAACATAAATTCAGTTTTTGTAGCATTCAAGTCTGTTAGACGCAAGCCATTTGCTTAGCTTTTCAAGGTTGTGAGATAGACTAGACTGGATCAAATGTAAATCAGAGCCAGCATAAGTGATGTGGATGTCATCAGCATACATTCTAAGTACACTGAATGATAGACAGTTAGGCAAATGGTTAATACAAATTAGAAGTAAAAGAGGGCCAAGGATCGTTCCCTGTGGCACACCACATTTAAGATTGGTGAAGTCAGAGAGACAATCGTTAACTGAGCACTGTTGTGAGTGATTTATTAAATATTATTTAAACCAATCAAGAGTTTTCCTTGAATACCACATGGATTCATTTTAGTGAGTATTATCTCATGATCAACAGTGTTGAATCCCTCTTTTAAGTCGAGAAACACCACAGCATTGATGTAGCCATGATTGATATTAAATGCCCAACTGTCAGTGGCTTCAATTAAGAAGAGCAGTAAGTTGGGTGTAAAGACCTGAAACCAGATTGTTGTTTAGAGATAATTTCTTCACAATTTATGAGGTTCATATAACTGATCATACACAATCCTTTCAAACACTTTGGTGACTACAGAAATGACTGAGATAGGTCAGTAGTTGTTTTTATGTTGGTATCATTCAGCTCAGTAGAGTGCTTAAATTTGGCATACATCATAAGGTTTCCACTATTTTACAGCTCATGTCATTAATGACATTAGGGGGAGGGAGGTTTTTTTTTTCAGCTTTTTGCTTCTTCAGTAGATTTCTTTATTTCCTCATCCCATAGCCATTTCCTGTCCCAGATTCCAAGTTCAAGTGACTAAAAAAAAATGTGTATTTCTGGCCAACTTAAATGTTAATTGAAATATTTTAGGTGTTAAACAACCACTCAGCTTCACTTACTTTTGGGACATGATGCATTCTCGAAGCCTTGTAGTGCTTAACACTTTGAATATTTCGGCCCATAGAGATTACCCCCAGCTTGATGTTGTCACTGTTAACTCTGGAAGATTCTAGTCAGTTAAGATGTCTATTATGGACTCAGGGAAAAACCAATAGCTCCATTCAATTTTAAAAATCTTAGAGGAGGCAGCTGTTTGCACACATTTAAAAGGCCTAACACATGATAATGGTCTTCCAACTTAATGCAGCCTGTGATATCTAGCACTGAGGGTGTTTAGCTATCATTATATCTGATTGAAAGGCTGGTGTATCCTTTAATTATAATTTCATGTAGGATCAGCTCATTTTGCTTGAGAACTGCATGTTTGTAAGCAAGCTATATGTTTAGGATTGTGGGGTGGATCAAGTTAGCGTACACTAACACAGTGAAACTGGTTCTGCTATGTAACTCTCTTGAGGCTCCTGATCCCTACAGATTTTTGGGGATGTTTCAGAGCTAGCACCTCTAAGTCTCGAGTATAGACCATTATAAATCTAAACAAAAGTACACAGAATTCTAATAATAGTTTCTGGTTTCTTTTATAGTAACTCCTTGCAAGATTTTGTAATATTGTTACCTAGATGACAAGCTACATCTGGACCCACTAAAATTCTTGTATTGTTAAGTAACCATTGATCAATTCACATACACTTACTAAGGATATCTTTGTTACAACTTCAGTTGGAAGCTCTCCAAATTGGAACCTCTTAAAAACTATACAAAGTTTAATAGGGCCTAAAATCATCAAGTGGGAACATGGAAATATTTTAAGATGCATAAGTAGTATTATCCACCTTTAGATGTTGGAACTTTTCAGACAAGCCACTCCATTCTTAAGGAAAATCCAATTTTTTCTTCTATCTTTAAATAAGATTTTCCTCCTTTCACCAATACTTTGTCAGGTACTCTGGCTAGTGAGCTATTTTTTGCATTTCTTACTCAAACCTCTAGTTTGCAACAAGAATATTACTTCCAGTACAAAGATGAATCACGTAGTATTTTTTGTGTTGCTTCTCCACTTTCTACCTCTGCAATTCCTTTCCCATCATCTCCTGTAGTTTCATAATAAACATAGGCACCTCTTGATGGTCTAGAAGATAGTTTCTTTGGTAATGTCAAACAAGCTCAAATCTTGTGCTAATAATTACTAGGAACTAGTGAATTTAAGCCACCTTCTTGCTCTCAAGTATTTCTCACCCATTGTTCTGGGTACTGCCTGGTTTGCATTTTCACCAAAACTAAGACCAGACCATGTTGTATAAACATTTCATCTGCCTGTTTGCCTCATATCAGCTATGGCTGATTTCACTTTAGTTTTAAGGACCAACCTGAATTATCTTGCCTTAAGTTTTGGGAACACTTTTTCACAATTGTATTGAAATATAACTCTCCTCTTTAGGGGGGTAAAGTGTGTTTGTAGAGCTCTGGTGAAATGACTCTGCCTCATTGTAAATGTAATGCTTGCGACAGGTTGAGGATGTTTTTAATTTGCTGAGTGATAACCTCTCTGTCGGGAAGTAGCAAAATGTTCCAGCACAAGTTGTTAACAGTGGTCCATACAGTCTATTCTTAATGTAGGAAATAAGTTAATTTCTTTGCATTTGACTTGGGCTTAAGAAGGTTTATTTTTGGGTATGATTCTTCAAAATGCAGAAGAAAAGTCAGAAACTCTCCCTTCTGCAAACTCCCTTTGCAGAACAATCATGATGAGCAATCAAGTTATGTAATGTTTGATAAAAGAACAATCAATACAAGGAGTTTAGTAAGTTCTCCTTTTAACTTTAGATAATGGCAAGCAGCATTCAGTATGCCACTGGTGTATTCTTTTTATCCCAAAGAATTCATGGTTTCTCTTTCATCAAAATTTCAATTCTCTGGGTTGGGGATGCTTTAGTAGATCCTCTTTCAGGCTAAGTTCCAAGTGAGGTGTGGCTTGATTGGCTCTGTTCCTATTTGTTTGTGCAGCAGCAAAAGTTTTATCAAGAAAATTGGGAGCAGCTTCAAAGCCGGGGTCCTTAGTTTAATGAGTGACTTCCTGAATTATCTCTTAATTCCCTAGGTTGGTTGTTGGAGACCAATTGCTGGATACTTTTGATTATTTTATTGTAACTGGGTAAATTTTAAGACTCAGTCCAACTAAGATTTGCTATGCCATATGAGGAATAATATAATTTCTTTTACCTTTCAGAGGCATTACTTATAAACCTCTCTTTAGGAGGAAAATATTTCATTGAAGGATCCATTGCCACCGTAACCTGTAAAGCTTCTGGGAAACCACCACCATATGTAGCATGGATTAGAAATGGAGTACAGGAAAGTTCAGGGAAGGAAGCTGCATCTTTGGAGTTCAATAATATAAACAGAACAGATGCAGGACAATATACATGTCAAGCCAATAACTCAATGGAAGTCACTTCCATTAACACAACAATTGTAGTTCACTGTAAGTATATTTTAACCTTAATTTTCTATATCTGAATTTAATTTGAGTTTACAATGCGGCTCCTGTTATCAGGGTCAGTTACACAAAACTGACAAATCTGTCCAAAAGTGCAAGAAAACTGAATTCCACATCAAATCTTTTTTGGCTCTGTATGCATTGGTCCTAAGTACTGGTTGGGACACTTGAATTTCAGTGGAATTATTACTCACATTATTTTGCTTAGGAGGACATCAAAATGTTTTACCAAGTTGTTGCATCAGTTGAATTGTGTTAAACTCAGAAAATGGCCTAAGGCCATTTCTGAGTCATTGTGACAACCCAAAATTCACTCCATTTGACTAGTGCACAAGGCTAGTGCAAACGGCCCTGGTTGAAGCTTGATGGAAATCTGAGAACTAGCCAAAATTCCAACTGTCAGCTGAGAAATTGCACATTTCAGTGTTTTACTGATAGCTGAGATAAGTGGATAAAAGCAAAAATAGGCTAAAACTAAAACCACATGCTTAAGATTTGTGCACATATTTGCATGTGTGGCATTCAAAAAGATATAATATTTAAGGGCAAGAATCCATTTTATAATACATAATTTGAAGGCCTTGCCACCTTATACTGAATACTTGAGTGCTAAATAATACAAAAGTGATGGACTCTACAACTGAGTGATTACAACCTTCACTTTTTTCCATTTAAAGACTGGGAAAGGAAAGACAAATGCTGTGCTTTGATAATTGATTTCCCTGACTTTCTGGTTTGGGAGGTAGTGTGTAGAGTTGAATTGAGAATTAGTTATGAGTTAAGAAGGCATTTTTTAATGTCACCCTTTCAATTCATGGAAACAAGGCACAGCTATTTAACCACTGGTAATGCCAAAACTATTCACTTGTTATGACAGAAACCTTCAGTTATAGTTACATCTTAACAAAATTTATCCCAATCATACTCAGGATGTGTAAATTGAGGTCATGTGACCTACCATATGACCCTGGAGGAGTCAAAATAGCCTTCTAAAACTGTTATAAGAATATCTATACATCTTCTATGGCATAAATTTATGAAATATCCTTAGTATTTTGCTATTTTCTATGAAAGGGTTGCCCAGTCCACAGTTTCAGCCAAATGTTTGTTTATTAAGCTTAAAGCGATGAGATAAATATCATTTTCACCCAATTTACGATTTGACATGAAAAAGAGGGGCAGTCAGGTTACCACTGTTTGTGGCCATTTTTATGTTTTTGTGAAAAAAAAACTTCTGACTATATCATTAGCTCTTAATGGCAAGAAGCCAGGTGTGCTCAACTTCTACAAATTGTGTCACATCACCAAGCATGTGACCTCCAAGGGGCCTAAATCTGCCCTCTTGCCCTAAAGTGAAATCATACTTATGTCATCCTTCCAAATCTTGTATTTACACTACCTCTTACCTCGGAGCGATACATATTGCAACTAAAAACACAATATCATAACTTATTTTGGTCTGTTGAGCTTTTCCATCGTTAATCCACTGAAAGCTATCCTCTTAAGTATGGATGCCTCATATGTCAACTATTTAACAGTTCCTCTTCAAAGATACTCTCTTCACAGCTTTCTTCTGAGTCACTGAGAAGGTTTAGTGGTGCTAGTGCTTTTGTGATTGGCTGTGGTACAAGAAGCTCCCCGTTCTTCATCCATCCATGACCCTCCGTTGATTTAAGATCCTGCATAGCTTCAAGGGCATGACTCCACATGAAGGCTTTGTAGTTTGATTGCTTCAGATGTTGAAGTAGACAATCAGTTGTTGGTGGAAGCATTTTGTTTTTTTTGCTTATTCTGGCAGAACATGTGATAACATAATTCATCTGCAATGCTTGTCTTTTTGCAGTCATGTAAAAGCTGCAAACAAAGGTTTCATTGGTTTACGTAGAGTTAAAAACATAGCATTCATGTTTAAGAATAAACATACATCAAATGCAACAAATGTTGATTGCTACAGCTCTGAATTGCTGGTAATGAAACTAGAAACCAATGGTGGAAATATAACATGCTGAACTAAATAATTCAAGCCATACCTTTCTTTTGGATTTGCAAGATACTTTCCCCATTGTCTTGGTACTGGAGTGGCAAGACCTCTGATTTGCATTTTGAGGCCAATGAATGTTCCCCTTTGCTGATGCCCTCCTTTTGTGAAGTTGCTTAGTATTTGTTAAAGACCACATGGACTTGCAGACAGTTGCTAGAAAAGAGGAGGGAACTGAAGATGTTGAAATATTTTTGTAAGAATTCACCAAAGGTATCTGCTCCAGAAGATTTTGTCAACTGTAGAACTGCCATGCCATTGATAACAACAACCTGTGGATTTGTCAATACTGTAAGTTGCTGAACTACATGAATGTCTTTCTATAGAAGAGAGCATAGTGTGCTCTTAACACCTTTTCTAAGACTTCCATTAGTGAGTGAATATGGGATTGAAGACAGGTCAAAGCTCAGCACATCTTTCAGGCAGATTGCATGAGATGAGGAGCTTGACAAACAAGTCCTTGTCGGCATTAACAGTAAATAGCTTATTGCTGAATTTGACTCCAACCTTATTTACACTGCTGAATCGTGGTTCTTGATGTTTGGAATTGGCTCCCAGAAACCCTAGCTGGGAAAGAAAATATAAAGCCATGTGGTATGTAAAGCTTAAATCGCTAAGTGGAAAACTGTAGGTTTGAGTCAATGAATTTATATCACCGGATGTAAATTGACAACTTCTGCTCAAATAAATTCTTCATTTCTTCAGTTTGTAAGCCATATGATAAAGCCAATGGGATCATCCAACTTTCTTCACTGAGCCTGTGGCAAATATTTGCTTTAGTATTATTGCTAGAGTGCTTTCAAATTATGTTGAAAATTTGTTTTGTAAATTAAAAATTATCCATTCTGTTACAATAGTTTGGATTACTTGTATTCTGATAAGCGGCCATTTTTTTATTTATATATTTATATTTCAAATATTGTGTAGGAGAAACATTGCCTCTATTTAAAATTTACTCGCCGAGAGTTTCGTAATTTTTCTTCTGATGATCATGTGTTAACATCTTGCTGCAACTCACACGGCTGGAACTTGATACTCGCCATTTGCGGAGGTCATCTTGGTAGCTGGAATTACAAACGAGGGAGGTCAGCTCTGTTTCGATCTAATGGCATACTATTAATTGAGTGGTAAGTTCTGATAATTAATTGTAACCCTAATGTTTTGAATTAAAGACTGTAGCTCTTGATTGGCTGCTAACAAAAATTGACTGTAGTTTCAATCTTTGTGTTTACATCTTTCATTCTGGGATGACTGATTCATCTACTGCGATAGGAAAAATGTACACATGGTCAGCCAACTTTGGTTTATGAATCCATCTCAGTGCTCTGAACTTCTTCATCAAGGGATTTTATAGGGAACTAGTAGAAATTTTTAAATTGTAACCTTGAGCTTCCAAATAGATACATTGTTTAAGATCATTTTAACCAAATTTAATTTTGCACCCAAAAGGAAACTGCACAAAAAGTCTAACTGCTTGTGAAACACAAGTATTTTTAAATTTGATGGCGAGTAAGTTACAACTAAGTTTGTTTTACAGCGCAAGCACTTGAGGGACTTTAATACAAAACTTAACGGTGATGACAACAAGGACATTGCAAAACAAAAGCTGTAATGGGCAGAATAACAGTTTGGCACATGCCTTTTAAAACTTTGTACATTTCTTAGCTGTCCTCTGACAAACAACAGTGTGAAATCACCAAAATTTGTGCTGTCTGTGAATGAAAACCCCAGCGGCAAATAATCTGCTTCCATCTGGAACCCAACGTGGCTCACATACATTATGCTGAACTTTAAGTGTGGCATCATAAGAAACCATGAATACATTCAGTCATTCATGTGTGAAATTCCAACTAAAAATCTAAATTCCTTTTTTAATTGACATCTACCTCAGCATTGCCAACTGCCAAAGGTCCATAGTATTGATTGACTGTCTGCAAACTTCTGAAGTAGAAATTCAGACTGCCTTGGTACATTTCAAACTCATGAAGTTAACCTGTGTACCTCACGAGATTGTTTTTGATGAGCTGTCACAGTACAGATTGATGATTAGACAGTTTTTACTCCTTGGGTATCATTAGCCAACTTAACAAGTTAAAAGGTTTTGTACCAATCAGTTCATTCCAGATTCTCTTTTTGTGTTTTTAGCCTGTGTTGAAAGGACATAGCTTGTTTTCTTGATGTTTTTAATAAACTTCCCAATCATAAATGGCAGGAGGCAGACCAGTTGCCTACAGACAAAGTGCAGCTAAGGAGTTGAACACGTTGCAACTGAGAAGATTGGTGGATGACTTGCTGCAATTTTCCTTTCCAAAAGCATTATATTTCTTGCCCAGGACACTCCATCAATTGATACAAGATTAACCCACACACATGATTAATACTTCCTTATTGCATTATCATACCCCCTCTAGACTTTTACAAGGGATTATGATTAATAACCAGGGGAAATGTGTGAGTCCTGAAATAAACAGAGATTAAGATTTTGATTTTGATTTACATTTTTAGACAAACCCGAAGGTGCAAGGCTCACTACCGATGCTTCACAAAATACCGTCATTAAAGGAGATACAGTTACATTCAAGTGCATAGTTATGGCTGCTATGCCACAAGTGTCAATTTACAAGTTCTACTTCAATAGCTCCCTCCTCAGTAATAACAGCAACAGTGAGTATACTCTCAATAATGTCAACCGATCTCAGCACCATGGCGAGTACAAATGTGTCCCACATAATGCTGTTGGAGATGGAGCAGAAGCCACTGTGAGACTTAACATAAATGGTGGGTAGAAACGTCTTTAAGCATTTTTAAGTACTTTGGACATATAATCCAAAAACTGTTTTTTACCTATTTACATTGCATCAATGAAACTTCCAACACTCTGAATTATTACATCCCCAACCAGGAAAGAATAGAGACCCTAGTAACAAGGTTGACATGTTGTGCCTGCCCCTGCCCCCCCCCCCCCTCCCTTTACAGGCTTTTCCTGGGAGTAATGGGAATGAGTGCAGAGTGTGAGGTGGGTTAGGGGAAGGAGAAAAAAGTCCACCTGAAGAAGTGACTCCCTCAGCTTTCCACACAATGCTCCTCCCCAAGGTACTTTGGAAAAGGGGTGGTGAAGGATGCCTGTCTCAGAAAATTTAGCCAGTGCCTAATAGTAAATGGGTGCCTAATAGCTAAAGTTGTGCTTGATAATAATGAACTGGTACTTAATAATGATGAACAGGTGCCTAATAATGATGGGCTTGTGCCTAATAACAAAATGACAGGTGCCTAATAATTAAAACCAATAACTTATTATGATGAACTTGTGCCTAATAATAATGAAACAAGCCTAATAATGGTTCACAAGCACATAATAGAAACAAAACAATTATTTGGCAGGAATGGCACCCTGTGGTGCTCGCCAGGCTGAAGCAATTATCCTGTGTCCACTTAAAACTGTAAACTTATGCTTTTCATTAGAAGATTTGCTTTTCATTGGAATATTTTTAAACTAGTGCAAATTACGATTAGCTGACAAAGTGAAAGTTTGCTTCCTTTTTTTTTTTTCCAATATTTTTTTTAGTGTTTGTGCTACATTTTATAATCTCATCTTTATAGTGTATGAAGTGGATGATTTTGAATCAAATCGCACTCTAATGTCATGGTGTGAAAACTCTTTTGTTCCTCTCCTCTTTTCCAGTTCCTGTCCAGTTCACAGAAGTGCCACAGAATATAACAGTTAATACTTCAACTTCTCTGTTTTTGAGCTGTGATGCCTCTGGTTTTCCTGAACCTAAGATAAGATGGGAAAAATCTGGGATTAAGTTTTCAGACACCAAACAGCTGAACATCTCTAGTACTAACAGGAATGATGCAGGAGAATATGTTTGCATCGCAAGCAATGGAGTGAGACAGGAAAAGACAGTAAGAGCTTATGTCACTGTGCAATGTAAGTCTTTTTTTCAGTATGTCATGAAAAGCTGCCACAGTCAGACTTATATTAAGCAGCACCATATTAAGCGGTCACCCTGTATTTAGTGTTCAGTTGTCAGAGTCCCAAATTTTTTTCTCCATAATCGTTGTAATTTTCACCTCTTTATAGTGGTCACCTCTAATAAGTGGTCGTGGTCACCTTTGACTGGGTGACAATAGCCTGTTTGTGTTGTCTTCCACCTGTAATGAATGGTCATATAAAGCGGAACGACTCAATTAAAACTAAGGATGATTTTTTGTGTAAATTCAATCCATGTTTAAAACAGGTTTCATTATTGTACAAAATAACCAACCGTCCAACTATGGCGAGATTTTTTAACTTGGTCTGTGCATTATTTGTACTCTCTTAGATACAGTTGGATAATAAATATGTTATTCATAGGCCGGGAGGTCAGTATTGGGGAAAACTGTGCCCAAAGTCTTAAGTGCTGCCAAAGACAGTACACGAGACAGAGATACAAGACACAAAATTCGGACCAACCTAGAATATTTTTATTTTTTTCTTGAAGTTAACAAAATACTTGCCAAACATGAATTGATTTTGGGCTGTAATTATGGAAAGATCCTCCAAAAACTGAACAAACCTTTAGCGTGTAAATTATAGTCTAAGTGGAGGTAATGCAAATTAAAGAGAAAGGCCTCACCAAAACATTTTTATTTGCATAATGATGTAGGTGATTTATGAGGCTTCCAAACAAACTTTGAAACATTATTTTTACAAGTATCTGTCACTATCTGACACCTGTCAATTAGAGAGCACTTGGAAAAAAAGTGCATGTACACTTTCGAAAAAAAAGTTCATCAACTCTCACAACAATTTTTTCTTCAAATACAGTCAATGATCTTAGGTAAAGTATTATTCACTTCCATCAACAACTAATGTACAAAGATTTACCTCTGTTCGGTCAGTAAATGGCAACAAAAGTAAGTGCAAGTAAATTCAAATGTATGATTTGAAGTTGTGAGAGTTTGCTCGTTTGTTTGCTGCAATTGGCGTGTGTAAATCTGGTCTTTCTTCCACCCAAAAACTAAATACAACTGATACACTTTTACTAGATACAACAAGAGTCAATACGACCTTTTCTCAGTGAGTTTCTTTGGTTTCTGCTCTGCAATTTACAGTACAAATGTCCAAATTAAACGGACTTGGAAAGACTTATTGAAAGCGTATTTGTAGCAAAGCTGAAAACTTCACTCACCCATTCACAACGAACAAGAGAGAATTCACATAATACATAGATTTATTCAAGCCTAAAAGCAGAGCTTCAGTAAATTTATTTTCTAGCCCTTCACTTTATTAAAAGACCTCTGCAGTCTTTGTCAAAGAGGTTATCGAAGGGGACCAGCTGGGGTGGGGTATGGGGGAAAATTGACGGGGTCTGAATCGAGGGATGATGTTTTCACAACTTACAAAATGACCAGTATATGGGCTAGTCAGCGGTATTTTCAAGCAGAGGAAGACCTTTGTTGATATTCCAGTTGTTTTGAACAGATTTTCTAGGATAGGGAATGTTTTCTTCTTTAGATATAGTGTATGATGTTTGTATCAGTTGAAATGATATTCTATTGAAATGAATTAAAATATTGGTTTGCGAAAACGAGCCAAAATTAAAGAAACGACCATAAACGACTTCGAGTTAAGATATCAGCGTTCAATTGTAAGGTATACACCTGAGAACTGTGAGTCGGTGAAACAGTGCTCCAGAATTGTATGGGCTTCTGTTATAGCTGAGCTCGCAGAGCGTAGCCCCATAATTATACAAAATAGTAGTAGCCCATCAAGCCGAAAAAATTTGGATGTGCTACCGTCCGACCGTCCGACCGTATGACCGTACAAGATGCTACTTTTAACATGCGTGGCCAACTGTATCGCGGGCACGCCAACGCCACGGCTTTGTTCAGTAGTCCAGTGGTCAGTGCACTGGGCTCCAAGTCGGACGACCCGGGTTCTAGTCCTGGCCGGGGCAAGGCGTTGTGCCCTTGAGACGTGCGGGAAAAGAAAATGCGAGCTCCGCTTTTAGGCTAGGCTAAATCCATATATTATCTTCTCTTGGTGTCGCTTGGTATGACTGTTCGCTCTGCTAATTTTTCTCCTATATGTCAACCTTCTCTAGAAAGCATTAAAAATTGGAAAGAAATGCAGGTCAAACCTGTTATTTTTTAACTTCTCTTTTACCTTTTCGTTGACCAGCTCCCAGTTGGCTTGTTAGCTCAATTGGTAGAGCGCTGCACCGGTATCGCAGAGGTCATGGATTCAAATCCCGTACGGGCCTGAATTTTTTTCAGGTCCTATTTACAACTACTTGTTTCAGTAGTGTTCTTAGCTGCGAGGATCTCTTAATTTCTTCTCTTTTACCTATTTGCGTTTCACTATTGTGGTCTTGCTGGAATACGCGGCATCATTTTCAGATTTTTCTGTAGCTTCATTGGGTAACGTCTGCTGTAACTGCAACTCTCTATGATTCTGGTAACTCTAGCTACTGAAATACGAAATTTGACCTTCATCTGTTTCTTTCTTTGCAAGAGTTTTACTTAAACAAGGACAAGCTCAACTAAAATATCATATTTCAAACTTGATGATGAAGATAGACTTACAAACCAAGAAAAAATGCATAGATTTCTTCTATAATGTACAGAAATTAATTCCAAACATCTCTCAAGTTTCCTCTTCCGTTTTAAGGTTTGGTTAATGTTGTTATTGGCCTCACTGAAGAGGTTGAAAAGTTTAGTCTCCCATGTTCGCTAGAAAACTAATTTCCTGGACGGAGGAGTTATGGCAACATTTTCGCATGAAACACAAAAATAAATTTTATTGATCCGAGAAAAGTATTCATTTGACCATCTCACTACCACCGCATTTTAACATCGAAGTTTTTTAAAAGACATGGGTATTAGTTAAAATTAGCCAATTCAAGTTTTACATCGGATGCAGTTTTGTCTTCCATTTTTCCACTAACTTTGCAACAGGCTGCCAAAACTTTGCAAAGGATCTCAACCCAACCTTTTTCCACTACTTGTAAATTCCATTGTGAAATAATTATGCTGGGAAATAGGAAATTTGTGGAATAAATGCCTTGTCTTCAAGATGATCATCTTGTGAAATAAGAATTATGGCGAAATTATAAGAGTTTGTAGGGAATGTTTACGACCGCTCTGAGGAAGTAAAAATACAGTCAAATTCTGAATAAAACTACCTCACCTTACTGTCACAGTGCATCACTTTGTTGCAAAGAGGCCATTTTAGCGAGTTATCCATTTTTAGGTTTTCTACTCTTAAGAGAGTAAGTAGTAAGCGCCCAATTTTTTTCATGTCGTTTCTCGCTCTCTTTCACGTTTTTCCGACTCGCTCGCGCTTATTACTACTTCTCTCCTTTTCCTGCCTATTTTCACTCAAATCCTCTCACCTCAAACCTAAATTAAAATGATTTCTTCCGGTACACATAGCTTAGACTATAAGTGTTGTTGCTTGCAAGTACATTGCTTAGAATTGCAAAATACCGATAATTAGTGGTGTCTGTAACTACAAGTTAATCAGTATGATTTTCCGCTCAAAACGCGGGTTGCAAGGTCTTTGCTTGCGCAGCGTGATGTCTGCCAGCCCACATGAAGCCCTCATGTAATTCCTCGTGTGGTGCACCGAAGATCAGCATTCGAGTATGCTCACTTCATCACTTTTTACTTGAATAAAGGGGGTAAGTTTCTAATGAAACTGGTGTTGCGTCGGTGGGAGAGTATAACAGGGTAATTTTGTATTATCAACTGAGGTGATAATGTAAATTGGCCACCGTAAAGAGTTAAAAAGCTGACGTTTCGAACGTCAGCCCTTCGTCAGAGTAAAAATGGCAACGGTGCAGATGACTCTACAACTCACGTGGGCGTTACCGTGTCCGTGGACAGAGATAGGAAAATACGGACCGCGCCAAGAACCCATCAGATTGCAGGATTCGTTACCGTACCCTCTGAAAAAAAAAAAACATCTCATTCTAGGTGCGAAGTAATTTTTCCAAACCCTAAATAGGCGAGGAAAAAATACGAGCAACGAGCAAGATTTCCGCTTGTGTTATGTGTTAAACCATCGAATGAGAGATTTATTATTCCACTATTATTTTCAGTTTTTAGTATTTTAACTTTTAGTGTGCGAATTACATCCTACGGCTTTATCTGTGCATCGTATCCATTGCATAAGATATGCGCGAAAGATGGAAACAACCAGAAATAAAGCATTCAAGTGTCCTTTGTGTTCTTTAGTGCTTAAAAGTTCGCTTCTTTAAAAGTCAAATTTAAAAAACGAAAAAAAAGCAATGTTTGGATCGTTCAGTGCTGCCAATATGTTGCGACGTATTTTTGCCTTGTTCTAAAATGTAATACTGTGGCATATTTTGCCTTTCTCGTTACTTTATTTGGTAAAATGACACAGTAGTGGAATGATAGAGTTCATTGATGTTCTGATTTATATGGAGTATCACCAATTACTTATTCAATTGCTAATTGCATTTGTATTTATTCTTAGACCCGCCCACAATTCAAAATGTCACCACGTCAGCTAAGAAGTCTTGGATTGGCCAGACAGTGACTTTGAAGTGTCTTTCTGATGGTGTTCCTACACCAACACTCTCTTGGTACAAACCTAAAGGAAGTGGAATAAACAATGTCACAGCCAGAGAAAGCAAAGTACAAGTGCCACTCAAGAGTGATCAAGATTTTGGTCATTACAAGTGCATTGCTGCCAATGGACTTCCTCCATCTGATGAGAAATTAATAAAGATAAATCAGATAAGTAAGTAAAAAAGATCAGTGTATTGTGATAAGAAGAAAACTTTATATAAGGTCAGCATTTCCTTTTGCCTTTGCTCATTATCACTGTTTCAGGTGCAGTAGAAGTAAAAACCAAATTTTCTTACAAAGCACTCGACAGAGTTAATCATTCACTTTGTACATCTCATTCGATGATTTAACATATAATAGGTGCGGATACTTTGCAAGGCCCGTAGTTGTGTAGAAAAATATAGGCGTATGTTAAACCATCGAATAAGGGATTTATCATTCTACTATTCTTTCATTTTCTAACAATTTGGCTGCCTAGTTTTCCACATATATCCTGCGGCCTTATCTGAGCGCTCCGTTCGCATTTTTCTCCTCTTTATCTGCGTTTGACCTTCACATATTTTTCGTGTTCGCTACCCAATGAGGTATAACGGCGTAATGGTGGAATTATGCCCGATATTGTTAGCCTGATCTTTTAGTGGGAAATGTACCCAAATTTGTTAAAAAAAAAAAAGGTTTACAGTAAGCTGTCGACACCTTGCCTTTGGTAGCATCCAACACGTTACAAAGAGCATTGAACTTCAGGCAGATTGATGACATCTTCCCATGCGGGTATCCATAGGAAACTTCCTCAACCATGGACTATAAATTTTTTCACTTTTTATGAGTCTCTTGGCTGAATGTATCCGGTAGCTACATTTATATTCATTAATTACATATTAGCGCACTCAGCGAGTGAACTATGGGGATATACCTGCACGAGTTCACGGACTTTTACACCACGATTATGACGTCAAGGAGGTTGTTTCGTTACAACCCAGTATCACGTGGTACAAATCATCTAATCAGAAAATCGGAATTCTAACAGTGTATGAAAGTTGAATGATAAACTGTTAGAGGACGTGGACTTGCATTCATCCTTAGAGTTGTGACAAAACTCAAAATGATCTCTTTTTTATGGCACTATGTAGAGAAACCAGGGAAAGCATCCATCAAATCAGAATCAGTCATTCAAGCAACTTTTATAACAATACAGTGGACTGCACCAGCTGATGATGGAGGAAGTTCGATTACAGGATTCCAAATGATCTTACAAAAGGATGGAACTGAAATAAAAAAGGTTAATATCACCGATCCTGGGACGACAAGTTATTCGTTTCGTGGTTTGGAGAAAGATACCAACTACACAGTGAAACTGTTTTCCAGAAATTTTGTGTTCGAGGGAGATCCTACTGTATGGAACATTAAGACCAAGTTTGAAGGTGAGGAATCAAAAGTTATATCGTGACTGAGCACTTTACACCAATCATTTTTTCGCCAACTTAGATTTGTTGTGAGTAACCCAGTTTTAACAAAGTAATCTGCTTGCCGCATTATAAGATTTTCGATTTCCAGCGTTTGTCCCCTCCTTAGTGGCCAGTTTCCTTTCCCGTTGTGATAATTGTTTTAGAGGTACCTGCGTTTGAAGAAGCATAATAAAAAAAAATGGAAAAGTACCGAACGAAGGTAAGAACAATAGACAACCTACGCGGTTAAGTTCCGTAAATGTTACCTGATTTATCAAGTATTGTTTGCCTTGTCGTTTTTTTTTTAATTTTCCGAATCTGGTATGAATCAGCAACTACAACAGCCGCCAGACAGCGATACAGTTTCGTAAACTCTTACCGACAATATTCAGAGCGCCCAATAACCAACCATCACTTTTGACAGTGAGACGATTTTCACACATCGGTTGACCAAAGAATTGAAGTTTGAAATAATAGGCCTTTCATGAAAATCGCTTTTAATATGCATATATTTTGAGGAAATCTCGTCAAACAGTTTGTGGACAGCCTTGAAGAATCCTCCCTATATTTTCTTAAAGATAAGAAAAGTACGAGCGCAAAAAACAGAGTACGAGTTGAAGAAGTCAAGATATAAGCTGTAACTTGATAGAATAGGAAAAATTAATTACGACGCACGAGGAAAGTTTGAAAGAGTATTTAAAAACCCAAATCACGAAATTAAACCTCTTGCTTATAATTAAGGTGGATGGATATCGTTTTCTTAAATACCTACAAGCTATACTCAAAGCTCTTAAAAAGAATCAAGCCTCCATGGGACCCATAGCTATCAGGATTTGCTACTTAATTTATTGCCATTTTGTGCGCACTTCGGTACACTTACCGCGCTAAACCTTCATTTGTTTTACACATGTAGTACTTCTTGTGTTAAGGCTAGGTTTGGTTTGTTTCTAAACAACGTCACTGACTTACAAATGAATGGTTTTAGAACCAAGTCCAGTCGGTAATACCGTCAGTGAAATTATACTCCTCAGTACATATTGTCTATCGAGGCAAATTGGCGCCATTTTGAAGATTCCCATAGCTTGTTTTCATTTGGCAGTGATAAGCCCAAACCAAAACAATTAAGGTTGTCGTCTTCAGGAAAGTTCTTTCAACCTAATCCGGCACATATCTCACTCAACAAAAAAAAGTATGAGCAGCCGGAACATGACTACGAAGTTCGTCGCACCTGTTATCGCGTTAGCGCTTCTTGTCATCGCCTCCTCAGTTGGCAACCCCGTGGAGAAAAAAAGTTTGTTGTCTCGGCGGAAAAACCCGCGTGAGCTTTTGTTTGCAGAAGAAGAATCGTAGCCCTGTACGCTCAAACGGCTCGAGAAGCGGAGCATGCGCACTCATTTTTCCGCTGTGTCACTGACGAGTGCCTGTACTAAGTCATGCGCAATGTCAAACTTTGAAAAGCAGAAAATAGTTGCACACGAACTGAGATCCTTTCTGTAATTACGTGACACAAACGAATGGTGAATTGCGACGTCATCTATGCATCGGTCCTTCATTTGATCACGTGTAAATAGCAAGTAAATGTCAGTAGAGGTCAGGTATCATTTCACTTCACCTTGTAAATGCAGTACTTGTTGTAGGCTACAACCATCCATTATTTCAGGCTTCTCATTATCACTTTTTGCCCTTTCAAATTATTTTGAATTCATCTCAATACTTAACTTAATTTTGCTTGCTATACACTTTCGTCTCAAAAAGATCCTAGAAAAATCCTCTACCAATTTACAGATTATTTAATCATTGATAATGGTTGTGACCAGGTTTGTAACAAGAAGTTGTATAATTTGTAGAAATTTCACACTGTTTGTGTTGTTGACATCAATCTAGGAGCCCCAGATGTGGTCGAAATGGACGAACTGCCAGGTGAAACAACAGACGATACAATTATCCTAAAGTGGAAGGAGCCCGAAAGTAATGGAAAAATTATTATCATGTATACAGTGTACCAAAGAGTTGTGACTGATGGAAAAGTGGGAGAGTGGACAATAATACAGAACATCAGTGATGTTTCTGTAAGAGGATTGAAAATAACGTTGGAGAGAGGAAAGGTGTATCAGTTTGCCATTACTGCAACTAATGAGCTTGGTGAAAGCCTAAAACAAGGAAAAGCAAATAACCTGCAAGTCAAGACAGAAGGAAGTATGTTTAAATGAATCTTATTTTCCTCTTTCAACGGTTTATCCTTTTCTTTATTTAGTTTTCAAGCACTCCGTGTCATCAACATCGAGGTTTTTACGGGTGAATTCTTCGCTCGCAAAAACCTGAATCAATGAGAAAAAGTTCACTTACGTCGTCGAGAAGTTGTTTTGCAATGTTTTTTGTTACAACATTTCAGTTAACAAGTTAATTGTGAACATATTCTTTTGAAACTTAATTCAATTTTTTTCTTCGGTCAATTCCGCAAATGGTTCCCATTTTTTAATAATAAAAAATCGAATAATTTCTCTGATTAAAATATCCTCAACCTAAAGTAAACCCAATAAAGAATTTCAGCGTTAAGCTATTACGCCTAGTAAAGAGTTCATTTTTCTCATTTTTTTTGTGTTATGTAGAAGAACAAGAACCAAGTCCCACCAAGGGTTCCCAGAGTAGTGCAGATAATGAAATGGACACTGCAATATACGCTGGAGCAGCTGCGGCCGGTGTTCTGCTTATTATTGGTGTAATCGTAATCATTATTCTGTGGAAACGAAGAAAGGTTTCAAGTCGCGAAAATGGTAAAGTATCTCTTCAATTTGTAACAGTTCATTTATATTTAAAGTTTTCTCTGAGTACTGGGCTGGATTGGACAAAATCGAAGTCTTAAAAGCCCACTTTTAAGACTTCTTAGTGAGTCACATTATATTACAGAAAAGACATTTTTTGCCCTGTTTGATAGAGGAGACTTTCACTCATTGGAAACTAACACGTGTATTTCTGTGACTCAATAAGCAAATGTCCACTACGACGTACGATAATCGACGTTATTTGAAATTTACAATTCTTTTTACTACAAAAAAATTAGTTCTTCTCTGTAAATTTTTTTTTTGCAAAATGTAAATTTATATTTGAAAAAGACTGGAACAACTAGGCAGTATTTTTCAAATGCTGGACCAGTGAAATTGCAGAGAAATCGAATTTTTCGAATCGAACGTATAATAGACCTCACCTCAATACTATTTGCTTGCCTTCGAACGAAAATACACAATTTCTGAGTGAAAGTGAAAGATGAAACAAATTTTGTAGGAATGTGAATTTGGGTGTTCAAGCTGAAGGCTAGTTTTTGTTAACAGTGGAACTGTGTTATCGTGGCAATATTGGTGGCAACCAATTTGCTTAAAGAAATGTTAGCTCGGTTCAGTGAAATACCCCTTGAACTTCGCGCTCGTCCGAAAGATTTCACAAGACCAAAAAGCTGCCCATCAGGGAAAAGATTGGTCTGAGTTCCAGTAAGAAAATGGTACATGTATCCTTGCTAGACTATAGGTTATCAGACCAAGCTTTTAGAAACCGTCGCGCAAATAGAATTTACCGCGAGTCTGAGAGACATGTCAAGCTGCACGTTAAGTTGAGTTTTTTATCCACTCTATCATTGAGGGAATTTTTGGATAGAGGAAATTTTCTGTCTAACTCACCAGTTCTGTTGTTTCAGTCCTCCTCTATTACCAAATATACGCGATCATGGGTTTGGTACTTAACCTTGTTGTTATTTGTTTATATATCCATTTTTTTAAGGTTATTTATTTATTTATTGTGTAATTTTATCCTAGATGAAATGCCAATGGATGGGCTGTAAGTACTGATATAATAATGTGATTTTAACACTACTCTACCGTGAATGTGAATATAAGAATATCATATATTTGAACTGCGGTTTAAGAAATGAACATAAAAGCGTTCTTCGCAGTCATGAACACTACTTTGGCAGTAGTGAAAATAAGGTCTGAAAAACCTCCCTCCCTCCCTCCCTCCCTCCCTCCCTCCCTCCCTCCCTCCCTCCCTCCCTCCCTCCCTCCCTTCCTCCCTCCCTCCCTTCTTCCCTCCCTCCCTCCCTTCCTCCCTCCCTCCCTTCTTCCCTCCCTTCCTCCCTCCCTCCCTTCCTCCCTACCTCCGTCCCTCCCTCTCTCTCTTTCTCTTTATACACGTCTCCGGACGACAAGGATTTTTATAATTTTACTTGGAACGAAACATCAGAATAATGCAGAAGACTTGTCTAAAGATTTGTTTTGATTTGACAGCAGGGGTAGTGCTAATCATTATGAAGCTGAAGATGGATATCAGGAGGCTGCTCAGAGTTTTCAAGCCTCGGCTCCTGAGGCTGAGGCTAACTATGCACAGGTGGATATGACTAAAAAGAAGAAGAACAGACGACCACCAGCTGATGAATATGCCCAGGTGGACAAGTCGAAAAAGACAAAGAAGAGACCCAAGGTAACGATGACATCGAGAGAGGTGTTGAGTCGTTATTGCTGTACTTTTGGTGGCACGTATTTTTTTTTTTTTTGGACATAGCGCAGTTCGTTGTCTGAATTTAATTCAGTGGAGGAAAGGCTTTTCGTCTTAATCTTTCTTAAGAGAAAGGTAACCTTTAGTTTAGCTTTCATCTCACATTTCCCACCGTATACCTTCTCTTCCTCTCTCCGGACCACATTGCTTATCCTCTCTGATAGTTTAATCCACACCCTATTCTTCTTTTTCCTGCTGGGTTAGAGAGGGTATCGATAGAGCGTCTGGTGGTTTTTCCTTGGTTATGCAGAGAAATGATGAATTCTTTTCCATTAGGTTTAAAAGTGATATAAACTCCAGTTATTAAAATCTAATTATTGTGCTGTTCTCTTGCCTCCCTATTTGGAGGCATAATGCGCGATCTAAAACAAATCTTTTTCGATCTCGTGGTGACTGATTATTTAAAGTGCCTATGACACGAAACTTTTTTTTGTTTTGTTTTCTGGTTAATAGCTGTATTTTAGATTTGAAATAGTAGACCTTAGCGCTTAGCCAGTTCCCTTTGACCATTTTTTTGCGCTTTGAAAGTACGATTTGGCGGCCAAAAAGAATTCCCATTTAGCGCGCGGTCCAAACGATGATGTTAAATAGCCGTGACGTAGAAAACTGTGAAGACACGCCAGCAATTATGGTGGAGAATGGAGAAACCAAGAAGAGAGGACGAACGTATTGCGTGGCTGGAGTGCCAAATGATGTTAGGTAAAAGAATAATACACTCACACCGGGTATTTCTATGCGCTACCTTCCAAAGTATGTCCCAGCTTTGAAGACTTCGAGCACATACCACTGGTCAAATCAGGGGAAGATGACCAATGAATTCAGCTAAAAAGATGGCTGCCTGTTCCCATACCGGACACGATTGTTCTACAATCTGTTCGGCTGACATTTCGCAAGCGAAGAATGGTGAGCGTCGTACTGTTATTTATTTCACGCGCTTGAGATGTACACAGTACTTTCCTGTCTTGGCAACGCGGTTTTAAGTTTTTCATTGCAGCCTTGTAGCGTGGTTCCTAGGATAACGTAACAACCTTCCCCGACCCAGGTCCTAGGATGTGCGGTCGTGAACTTAAAAATTTGAGCTTTAACTGCTTTTAGAATTGTGAGGTTTTATTTAATTGCCATCATTCTTTCATTGTGATGATCAGTCAAACTAAGAAATTTCTTTAATCGACATATATTTTGGGGGTTAGAGCACTTAAAACAACACGGAAAACTGCGCCAAAAGGTAGCCACGAATATAACTCAGTCGTTAACAGCTGCAAGAAAAAGATCCATCCACTTGACAGTTGAAAAATCCATGTCATTTCCATCATTAACTATATCCCAAGGAATATAATTTTAGAGTTCTTGTAATCCGTCAAAATCAGCATCCAAATAGTTGTAAACGTAACGTTTCAATGGCTTGATGCACTTCAGTAGAATAATGATGTCAAAAGTAATTAGCATATGGTCTGAGGAAAATTCCCTTGAGAGAATTGTAATGTGTCTAACAAATTCTATGAAATTCGACATGTTTTCTCCACCATAATTGCTGGCGTGTCTTCACAGTTTTCTACGTCACGGCTATTTAACAAACCAGAGAACGGCCATCAGGGCATCTGTATTTAGGCTAATCTTGACAAATGCATATTATTTAATCTTTCGCTACCAAACCGAAGCTGTAAGGTTTCATCCGAAGGCACGAATTAGATAGGCTAGGAACATAGGTATTGGAGAACGAAATGTTTTCCTGTCATAGACCTCTTGAGACTCTTGACGATCCGAAAAGACCGTAATAGGCACGAATAGTAATAGAATCTAATGCGTTAGCGTTACAATATTAAAAACCTGAGAGGTTTTGTATCGCTACTAGAGAGGAACATGATTTTCGTTCTTCAAGATGCTGTTAGAAACTGGACCGTGTTAAATTATTACTTAAGTTGACCAAACAAGTTTAAATTCACTCTCATACATTGATCGACCAAAGAAGGCACATATTTAGCTGGCTGCGTCCAGTAGCGTGTATGACGACATTGTAACCTTTCTAGAAGGCTTCAGTGGCACATACCCATACTTATGGCGAATGCCTATATGCAGTGACCAAAAAGGTACAAATAAGGTATTTACGGTATATAAAGTGACACCAAAATCCAGTGATATTTTCAGTAGATACAGAAATGAATTGTTGGGCGTCTTATCGTGTGGCCTGCGAGAAGAATAGAGCGAGTCAGCAAACGGCGCCAATGATCTCGGGACGTATCCGCCTGCTTAGTGTCCATCGTTCTGCGAGGCAAAGAAGCAAAGCTGTACTTTTGATACCTAAATAACCGTTCAGTTTACCAGTATTTGATCATCCAATGTTGTTGTTCGGCGGCGTTGTAGTGAAAGCTGTTTTTCGCCTTAACCTTAAATTGCAAGCTTTGTCTTTTACTTCAAATACCTCGTCTAAATTAATGTCACCGTGACATTTGTTTAGCTTAAGTGACCATGATATCGTTTGGTATCAGGTCAGTAAGCAAATCGTAGGATATCAAAACACTTGACATGGCTTTCTAGTTGCAAATTTGGATATAGTAAACTGTAGTGAATGGAAAGTATCATTCGAATCATTTTTGTGGCGTCTGCTTCCTGTACAATTTTAGGTGAAACCACTTTGTTGTAGGGTTCAGTGAGTGCGTGAGTGAGTGAGGGTAAGTAACAATCGAAGCCGAACTTCACCCGATTTGACCCAATGTCAAGGAATTATAAGGCGCAGTATACACTAAAGAAAGAAGAAAGCGTTTGAAACAAGTTCATTTGTGCCCAACAACACCCAGATATGATTTTCTCAGTAGTTGCCGTGACGCTTCATTCAAAAACACTCCATGGTCTCACGCCCGCGCGATAGACAAACAAACAAACTGAAACTTTTCCGAGTAGAAGAAAACCAAGAAATGTTATCAGCGTATCATAGAATCTTTGAAAACAAATTTACCTTTGAAAATAGATGTTACTGTTTAAATTAGCGAACTGTTTCCAACAGAACCGAAGAAATGATGTTTTTAGTGCTTGCCGCGACACTACAGAAGACAAACATTCTTTCACAAAGGCCTAGCGCGGACGCCTGATAAACAAAATAAACTTTTCTCTACAGAAAGGTGTACAAGGTGCGATCGGAGCATAATGACAACCTCTATTTCTGTTCAATGCTACAGAAAATTGCGCCATATCAGACGCCACATGTAGTCTCAGACTGCCTATCTTTTCCTTTCGACAGAGACCCGGGGAGCTTGATTATGCTGAGTTGGATGAGTTTAGAAGACATGACGCTGGACATGCCCCTGGACCATCTGGTGCTAGTGCAGCTGCAGTTGTTCGTCCTCCAGCGTACGAAGGAACTGAATACGCCGACATAACACAGTTTGGTGTCCCTCAGCCTGATCCTACATATGCTAACGTTTCTGGAGGGGACGTAACGTATTCTAATATGCAGAGCATGTGAGTTTTTCCGAAAACCACAAAACCTTGTAAACTTTGTCAGTCTCATTCTATCACACTTGGCTGACTTTGAAGAACAATATTGGACGGTCCGCACTCTGTCACACAAAGCTTAAAAGAATATCTGGCTGACAGATATTGTTATCTTTTGCTGTCTTTGTTTAGTAGTTTTTCTTTATCATTTATCACTTTTCACTTAATATGGTTTGGGCAATGCTGCTGTTAAATTCTGAGGGGAAAGTTTGGGCTCAGCCGTATTCAGTACCGGCATTGTCGTTATTGTTTAATTGCTATCAATTTTAAGTTTTCGAAACAAAAACGCCACGTGTTTTAATATATATTCGAGCAGACTATAGCTGTCGAATGTCTTCGTTTCCTTTAGACTTTGAACATAAAGTGGAAGAGTTGATCAATTGTAGTTAAGAGTCCGCATTATTTTTCTACTGAAATTTACCCTTTCTATTTACTTATTCAGAGCTTGAGACCTGAGGTTAGTGACTGTTTAGTGTGAGAGGAAAGACCGTCCAAGACCTCAACTTTAATCTGTTTGTTCCGCACTATAAACTTTACCGTCTTAGTCAAAATAGCAGTAGGTTAAACATATTAAATTTTAAGAGACGTTTCCACTAAAGAGTCGCTCTTGTAGTCGCCTAGTTCTCATTAAAGTAGGTGCACGTTGTGCCATAATAATCTTTATTTTTGTCAGAAGTGATATATATACATCGCCTCTGATTTCGCTAATAAGAATTTTAAAATTTACATATATATTTAGTAGATTTGCGAAGAAGTTAATGTAAGTTGATGTAGATTAAATTAAGAGACGTTTCCACTGAAGAGTCACTCGTGTAGTCGCCTAGTTCTTATTAGTGCAGGTGCACGTTGTGCCTTGATCTTTATTTTATTCAGTAGTGAGATATATACATCGCCTCTCATCAAGCTAGGAAGAATTTTAAAATTTACATATATTTTTAGTAGATTTGCAAAGAAGTTATTGTAAATTAATGTTTTTGTAATACCCTTGACTATATAGCATGTGCAATCGTGAGAGGTTGATTAGTTACTGACTATGACGACGATAGTCTTTGTATTTTGTATTTTTTATATAGAGTTTAAATGACAATTTTTATAATAGATGATAATTTTGTAACTTCCAAATATGGTTCCGCCATAGGCTACTCAGGCAATTCTTGTCTTTTGTTAGTGAAATCCATCAAATTTTTAGAGAGTGATTTAAGAAGAGTTTATATAGAGTTTACATGACAATTTTTACAATAGATTATAATTATGTAACTTTCAAATATGGTTCCGCTATAGGCTACTCAAGCAATTGTTATCTTTTGTAAGTGAAATCGATCAAATTTGTTTAGAGTGATTTAAGAATTAGATAATTTGCTATATTTGCTGAATAGTTGGCTTTGCTTATTTTAATGCCGAGAAATGAGTGTATTTTTACATTTGACATAGCACAAATAAAATATGAATGAATTTATAAATTGTTCATTTTTCAACTACAAATCCGCTGGTCTTCAATTACTTTCCTCCTGAAGAGACAAGGTTGAGACACATAAAGTGCCCGTAGTACTTCCCAATCTCGTCAAGGCCATTTTTGTGCATACGTCAAGTACATCCAGCCTGTTTCTTAGTGAAAGTTTGGGTGCAATTTTCTTCCTGCAGCTTTGTTTTCCCTGTTGTTTTTATCAGGATGGTTGGAGCATTGCTATTAAAGTATTACCATCGGTATGAGATTCTGAGTTCTTGATCACGTGTTTCACTGCCTTTCTCGTCCGATTTTCCATCTGCTTACTCTTCTCAGTCTCATTACCTGAAATACGCCTCTGGTTTTTGTGTTGAAGGGCTACTTGTTCAACTTTACAAGGCTGTGTGAATTTTCTTTACCATTAAATAGTGTTTTAAGTAATCTTCACAGTCCTTGTTTGATCAAATCACGCAACGAGGGAGAAAGCGCGTTGAGTGGTGAGACCAAACAGCGGCTGCAAAGGTGGCTATGCTTGAAGTAAACTTTGTGAAATGACCTAAAGTATTTAGTTTTGTCGTTGTGGTATCTTTGAAATGGGACTTTACCATGGCAACATTTAAAGACAAGCAGATATCTGAGTTTTTTACTCGAGACTGAGGTTATAGCTTTCCTCAATTTGAATCGAGCTTTCGTCATTAAAGAATATTTTTCCTGCGAAGGACTGATTAAGATGAGAAACGATCACAAGTCTAATCTTAACTTGTTTCCGTCCACATTTCTAGTTCCCTAACAATTCTTTTTGTCTATGAAGTTTTTCGCAGAAGTTGGACTTAAGATCCATGAAAGTTTTTTGGTTTGTCCAGGGTAGGCTGCTAAAAATCAGGCCTCTATACTATGATTCAAATCACAGAAACCGGAAGATTTTAATCAGTGATGAAAGGTGGATTTTTCTGACATGAATTTAATGTCAGTTATGAACAACATGAAGAACAACCATAACCTCGTTGTTCATTAATAGGTGGAAAATTCAGTTAATTTCAGTCCTTAGCATTTCAGCTATGTGCACGACTTTTCATGAAACGCTGACGGCTACCTTGAATTTAATGAATTAGATCATGGACCGGGGAAAAAAAATAGATTCTCTCCCTCCCCATCTCTCACACGATTCTCGGGACCAAATCATATAGCGTTGGAATCCAACCAGCAGAAGTAAATTATTCATATAGAAGAGGAGGGGCTCAGTCGTGAGCCTGAGACGCGGTGACCCAACAGTTACCTGTTTGAGACAAGGATGAGATATTCTCAGTGAAGGATATTGAAGTTAAAGCATTATCAACTACATTTACCAAGCAGCCAACTGAAACAAATTTTAATAGTAGTCGCACTTCCTTGAATCTAAATCAGGATTTCAACTTCCAAGAAAAATTTTCAAATTCTGATGTAGATATAAATACGTGAAAGTCCATCAAGGGACATCTTGTATTCTTTTTCACTCTGGGTTTATATATGCGTTTCGAGTGAAAAATATTTTCATCTTTCAGCAGCTTTAGTGATTAATGTGATCAGAAAGTGTTTATCAATGATTGGTTAATTCCTAAACTCCAATATAATGCGCTTTACTGATGTAAGGGGTGGTGATTTCATCCATCAACATAAAATTAGTGATAACCGTTTGTGTCATTTCTAATTTCTATAAGATACACATGGAAACCATATAACTTTTTTTTCTGTCATTCAAAAGTATATATAAAAAGATAACTTCAACCTCGTTTTCATATTTTCATAGGTACCTAAACCGCACAAAAATTACCTTGAAATGAACTAAAAATTCGACAATAGATGCCGCTGTTTGGAAAAAAAAACAAACAAACAAACCAGCAACCTTGCTGTGCATGTGTGACATCCTATGATTCAACTAAAATGGCGGGAAGCACAAAAGCCAGTTCACAAAGAGCTGTTGTTTTAGTTATCGAAAAATATCATTATAGAGAGAAGAGTCACGTTTTTCATGAGTAGGTAGCTCCTAATTGTTCGGAATGATCTCTGAGGAATGGAAAGCAACAAGGTTTCTAAGCAAGATTCAGAACAGCGGCGTCCGTCGTCAAATTTTTAGCACATTACAAGAAATCTTTTTTTAAATGTAACTTTACTTTTCTGAGAACAGACCCTTGAGGTCAACCGCCTGGTAAAAAATCTTGGATTTCAAAAACGCAGTGAATGTCTGAATTACTCTTAAGCCTGTTAATTTTGGAGATAATGATTAAACGCAGTTTCCGACGCTTGGACAATTCCACACAACCACTTCTAATTACGAGCAGCTTTTTCTTTTTTTTTTTCTTTTTTTTCGAATAGTCGGGGTAAGAAGGTGCTTGTCATTGGAGTGGGTTAAAGGAAACCCAAACTTCCGAATGCTTAGACGCGCTATTTGATTTAGGCAAGGCAACCAGAGGAGCAGATCACACCTCCCTTTTTTACCACCACCGCACAATAACACCTGAGAGGTTCTTTCAATCGTATATTTGCTTGATCAACATTTCGAACCACCTTCTGGTGTTTTAGGGGTCCCTAGTACACTACCCACTTTAATAAATGTAAATATCTTCGATATTTTGGCCATTTCACCTAAAATACTTTGCAACAAGATTCATCTCACACGATTTCAAAATCCACGTGAACGATGATGTTAATGAAAGCACGAGTAGCGTAGTAAACAGCATCTGAAAAGCATTTAAAACTAAAGAAACAAACAACATTTAGACAAAAACGTGAGTCTCAAAAGTATTAGCTCTTGAAACTCAAAAGTTTCTACTAAGCGTAAAAGTAAACTTTCTAAAAGTCACTTCTGGAGTAACGACCCACGTGAAATTAAGCAGCTCGATTTGAATCGTTTGAGATAATATCAAGAGTGCTTAGAAGCTCATTTGCCAGCGTCAGTCGATCTATCTTGAGTTGTTTTAAGTTTCGCAGTATTTCTGAAAGCAAATTCCTTGGATTTCAACGTGTACAACTCTACGATAGGCGTTTCCAGCTCAACTCATTTATGAGGCCGGCCTATAGTCTTCGAAAATTGCTGGAAATAGGTCTATTTCCAGATATTTTGCAATAATTTATACGACGCACCTTTTGCTAAATAACGAAATTGGCAAATTTCAACCAGTAAGCTATATAGGTAAAGTTAAAAACAAGGGTATTCTTGGGTATCATGATAAATCAGGGGTATCGAGGGGCTAATCAACAAAATATCTCAGGGTCCTCTTTAAACTATGTGGGTGACTACAGGATACCTGTGAATTTCTTTTATCCTGATTTCTCCCTATCAAGTACGAGCAGCCACCTGGTACAGGCTGAACCCAATAGGCAACTTTACTCGCCACCCATTGGTATGGATGGCCATGACCAAGATTTTCCCCAAACATTTGCCTCAAATACAGTAGCATTACAGGGTTAAATTCAATTGTAGTTATAAGCAAATAAAGAGGTAACAGTTTACAACTTCTTCTTTATTGATTTAACAACATATTAATTTTCTTCATACCGTTCCTTTTCAGTATGAACATAGATATATTTGAGAATAAAAAATGCTGTTGTAGTACCCAGTATACTTCTTATAACTACATCTGAAACTCGGTGAGAGATTGCGAAAGTTACTCCGGGTAAATCTCTTTATTTATTCCCTTACAATCTTTCCTTTGTCGGTTTAAGTTGATACATTTGCCTGGTAACTATATCTGTCTTGTTCTCGTTAGATTTAGCTCAATGCTATACCGACCACTCTCCTGAGAGACTGGTTGGTAGCACATTTTCATAAAACAGCTCCTCCAAGTTGACATATTCCTAAGTGTAAGAAAATAGAAAGACACAATTTAAAACAAATATAGTCACGTTTACCAAAACTTTAACTAGATAGCATGCCATAATGCTGTCAGATAATAATCGTAATGGCTTTGACAAAACTGAAAATGAATTATCTTAAACATAAAGACCTAAAGAAATATCTCACACATTGACGAACCTAACGTCTTTAAACAAACATTTCATTTCTGACCTGTTCTTCGTCCTGGATCATGCTATGTATTAGTGACCGTAAACCCTCAAAGTCTGGCCTTTGTAAGGGTTCGGTCTTCCAGCATTCCATCATGATATCGTAACTGTTTGAAAAAAACGTTGGTCAGTTACACAATTTAAATTTGCTACTTTTCTTTCTTGTCTATCTATTTATTAATGTGTCAACAATACACATTTTTACCACAAAGGCATACATCTTATTATAATTTCTCTTGAGGCGAAGAGCCCCCATACTGCTCACAACCCAGAACAGCCTGACTATCATCGATAAGTGCGGATGTGTGGCAGCTAATTATTTTCACTTGCTCGAGATTTCTTTTGGCTATTGGTGCCACTTGCTAAACTTTCTCAAAATTGCCCTCATTGATACGTACTTTTAAACCAATGCGAAACAGTAAAAGGTCTGTTTATTTTGTCCAACATAGACAAAAATCATTGTAGTCTCTCAAAAGATAATGAACATTAGATATTTTGAATACAAGCGTTTAAGAAGCAAAGAATGGTATTTTCCTTTTAGCTGGTGTTCGTCGTAACTTTTTTGTCCGTTATGACAGCTTTGGAATGCCAAAACAAATGTAACGGTCGCGTCCCGCTCGGTGATTTTTACTAAAATAATAATCTCGGCCTCAGCTCTAAACTGAAATGCAATGGAGGGGGAGGGGGGGTGGGGACAGAAAAGTTGAGCATCACTGGCGTTGCTGTTTGAACTACCCTGACCACCTGTTTTACAATGACAGCTACTCACAGCGTTGCACTGACAAATTTTGGGCGTGACATCCTGAACCCATTCCTCAACAGCGCGGGGATATCTCTCATATACACCCCAGGGAACGGGTCCCCACCTGTGAGAAATTGTCAAAGGGAAATTAAGAATTGCGTTATCTTTATTAGCCAGAAATTATCTAAGACATATTTGTAAATCTGAAGAAGTGTAATTCGTCTGTACATAGGCAAAAGTAATCAAATGTCGCAAGCTGTGGACAGGAGCTGTATAGGGATACATGATGTCAAAAAAGAAGTTTGTTTGAGAGAATCTCTGAGTCCTTACGACCTGTTTTTCTTCTAATATGTTTCTGTTCTCTCTTTCTTCTCTTGTCTTTTTTTGTGGGCTGGTTGCTTATAACTTACCTTATATTGAAACCGAAAGTATGTAGCGAAAATGCTAGTTAACCATTAAGCTGCCAGCATCTCTACATTCAGCCAAAGGAACAGTGGCTTGAGCTTACCTTTTAAAATTAAGTTCTATATTTTTCATTTCAACATACCTACAGTGAAGATCTCGTACATCACCACACCAAAGCTCCACCTGAGTTTGAGTAATGACAAAAACTCGGAATTATTCAACATTCTTGCCTCATTTGAATACTTGGATGTTCATACCGTGAACGAAGCTAATTAAAATATATTTTGCTGGTGACTTCGTTCTTTTGTAAATTTCGATACATGAAAAACATGAAAATCAAATAACGAAAACGCGGTTTTGATGAGAACTAAGAGAAAATTTAACTTAATAATTGAAATTGGTCTTAAAGAAATTTGCCAAAACTATTTCACGAAAAATAATTCGTTGAAACGAAATTTACACAAAAACATAACGGGTTGATCATTTTATCGTATTTCCTCGTAACTTAGATTCCCTAGACCCTGGCATCTCCCTATGTTCAAACTCAAAATATTGTCGCTGAGTTTACTTCGGAAAAATTATCAATATGTCCTGGTGATATTTGCTCGACTGTTTATGAATAGAGTGTAGAAAAGACAAAACAAACTCACACATCACTCTGAGTAGTATATGCACCATCTCCAAACAGAGCCTCAGCTGCCGTCCACTTAATCGGAAGACGACCCTGTAGTCAAGGATCAAGAAAAAAAACTAACTTGAAAAGTGCACTCTTTAATCCAACTGCTCGGATACTGGTAGAGTAAAATATGTCATAAAGAAGTACCTCATGGGTTCGCACATATATGTCTTCTTCCCAGACATCTCTGGCCATTCCAAAATCCGTGATTTTGCAAACGTCTTCGTCACCAACCAAAACATTTCTCGCGGCCAAGTCGCGATGAATGATCTAACGACAAAAAAACAAAATTATACATTTCTACAGTGATCGTTCGTTACAAAGTAACTTTATGACTTTATTTTCGGAATACTCTCCAGCTGTCCCATAAAAAATCGACAGTGAATTTATTACCTTTCGCTTGGACAAGTAGTCCATTCCATCACTGATCTGCCATGCGAACCTAAGTAGCTGCTTGGAAGTGAGGCTGGTGCGGGGCTCTACCGAAGGATCACTGTAGTAGTTATCTCGGACTCCTCGACTCTTCCTCAGGTACCCAAGCAAGTCACCATACTGCGCATACTCGACCACTACGAGCGGCCGTGCTAATACAAGATAAATTTTACCTTAGCTGAGGAATCTTCAATTGATATATTAACTTAATCTTGTTGTGTTCGTTACAAAGTAAGGTAAACTGATCATGTTGATGATCTACCGGATTTCTACGAGGTTTCAATAACTGTTGCACAAAGAACTAACACACCATAGTTCAAGATATTTGAAAGTAAGCGATTACCTCGCCTCGGCATACATAGTTAACTGACGCATGTAAGGATGACGGAACAACCAACCAATGCATCTTTTAATCAATATCTATCTTATCTTTAAAAGTGACGTTAACAGCGATATAGATGGAGGCATTTTTAACAATACGACTTGTACAAACAGACGTCACATTCGAAAGTGACACTGACAGCAGACGGGTTCGTAACACAAAGGTACGTTTGACAGCAATGATGTGTCTGCCTTAAGCTCACCTTCAGTAGTAACACAGCCGTACAGGCGAATGACGTGAGGATGAGGATCAAGGTGCTTAAGGACTGACATCTCTGACAACAGGTCTAACTTCTCTTTTTCTGAAGCATCATCTTTATAAACACCGACAGAACAAAACGTCACTCTAATCTGTCTAACATCAAATTTATACTAAGAACATCTGACTTCTTTACAGCTCCACTTAGATCATATCTGATGGTCAGCAAAACGTAATTTTCACTTACTCACGTTGACCCATATTATCTCATGTTTATGATATCGATATTATTTAGATCAAGGCTATATGATTCTAAACAAAACATGTAATTCTCAACTTCTCAGAGTTCTTGGTTTAAAGTCCTTTGTTACCTACAAACAGTTTAAGCATCTAAGATTAAAAAGTTTTTTTTTTTTTTACATAAAAAGGAAGATTAAAATAAGACCTTGGACACTCTTCACCGCTACAACAGTCCATCCTGGTTTTCCTGGCAAATCCAGCGCCAAGCCTCTTGACACCACGCCAAATGCACCACGCCCAACAATTTTCTCTACATTCAACCTTGCTCGCGGTATCTCCCATTCAGGATCACCGGAGAACGATAAGTTGTAAACTCCATGTCGAACAAGCTCATTAGCTTGCGAGGACTCTCTGGTGGTTAACAAGGTCACTTTTTGGTCAAATTTTAGAGGCAAAAACAGTTTAGAGTGCATAATTCAGTATAGAGTTAACAAATACATACATGTGGTTCTCATCGGCTTCTTCACCTGAAATAGTAAAATTAATTTACGTTACTTACAGCATTATTAACTAACAGTATCTACATAAAACAGCATGTATCAGTGATGTCAAACTACATCCATTTAGCCAGCTGTGAATCTGATATTTACTCACATCCTCGTTGATTGTTGTTTCCTCTGGTTCTTTTAGCCACATGTCGTTGGATGAGAAACGCGAAAATGGTAATCACGGCTAAGGCCGCTGTTATAGACAGGTATTTGGTAAGTGTCTCTTTGTCCCCTGTTTGAGAGAGAAATGTTCTCTTACGCTCTTACTTTACAGGATAATCTAATCTGTATTAAGGCCCATGGAGGAAAAGCACAAAGTGTTTTTTTACACTGATAATATAGATATTTTAACTGGAGTTATGTAATGTTCAAGTATGGCTATAATCTGAAATGTATCGAATGAAAAAAATAGTGCCCTGTTGTCTTCCCCTGTTTCTGCTTCTCTTAATCGTTGATGCTTTCTTTTCACGCCTAAAAATTCCTAGACAGTCTTAGGAAATAAGTTTTAATAATTTCCTGACGAGGCTTACTCTGACTTTGGTCTGGAATAAAACGAAACTTGTCATGGAAAATGTTTGCGAAAATATTCACATAAAGGCGGGCGCTGTTCGCGCGGTCCAAGTATTCAATGTTAACTTTTATTAGTTTGACTTCAATAAAACGCCCGACTGTAGAACTTATCATGGGCTAAAATAAAAGTTTATCTTAAGAACTCTAAACCCTAAAAAGTATTCTTGATAAAAAGGATGAAGTCTTTTCTAATTAACTGACCTGCGTTATTATTTTTCGAGGCACCCGTTTCGGGATTTTCGTGTTGTTCTATCGAGGGAATTCATAATGCTTTGAATTAGTAAAACAATAACCACCATTAACTGGAGTCAATGTTAACATGCACATGCAACCAATGTTGCTAATGATTGTGGATGAGTGTAACTGAACTTAATTAGTCTATATACAGTAGATCTATAAGCTGCCCTGGATTCCATCGCCTAATAATTGCTTCAGCCCAAGATAGAGTTTCCTTACAGACTGCCATTTACTTACCCTTTTCGTTCACCATAAACGTCACCGAGTCAAATCCTATCTCATTGTTTGCTATACAGACGTAATTTGTAAAGTCCCCGTCATTTATGGGAGTGACTACTAAGGAACTTGAGTTGGAGGTGTATGAGCCTTGTTTGATCTCTGCACCCTGCGTGAGCCAAGTAAACGCTGGCTGAGGATTTGCATCAGCAGCACACTTGAGCGTGATTGAGTCTCCCCTCGTTAACTTTACGGACACTTGTTTATTAGTTTTGAGTATTTTCGGTGCATCTGGAAGAAAGAAAATGGTTGGGAAATAACTTTACACAAGGCCAAGACTCTCAGGTATAAGTGTTTCTTCCATGACCTAGTCAGTTTTGCATAAAATGTTTCTGATTGTTTGAAAAGTGCATAAAGAAAAATTTGTAATTACGATCGATAGCGCAGTTCTCTCTAAAAGTTACGCACATTTTTTAAATACTTACATAAAACATCAACAGCGGTGAAAGGTGAGCTGTAATTTCTGTGAGGGGACAGTGAGACGCACTTATAGTCTCCTGCTTGCGATCTTTTTATGCTTTGAATGAAGAGGAATCTGCTCCGTGAGGCTTTCTTGATGGGCCGATTATCTTTCAGCCATATGACAGTTGAACTTTCTGGCTCCTTTATGAAACGGCAGGTGATGTTGAGTGTTTTACCCTCCTCAATCTTGACGGTTATATTTTCAGGTTCTGAGTGATAAAAAAGAGTTATGATCTCAGGCTCGGGTGCACCATTTCTGTCGCTAAGAACCAATTTTACACTGTTGGCAGATTAACTTCTAACAAAAAAGATCGCTACCTTAATCTGCATGTTAACCGACTTACTGGATCACCAATGTTTGCAGCCGTGAACACTGTGCAGAAAACAAAGCCTTGCTAAACAACATTTGGTATATGGAGTTGAATTATATTGAGGCCAGTCTGTTTATTGGTCTTTTCTTTCTAAGATTTATAAACATTTTTCATAAGCACATCAGCATCCCGATTTAACTTCGAATGGATATTTTTGAAGTAGTCATGTTAATTAGGAATAAAAGACCAAGAAAATTCCCACCTGGTGGCGTGGTTGGTGGTGGAGTTGGATCCTGTGAAGGCAAAACACTTGTTCTTAGGTTTACTTACAAGAGTTACACATGGTTGTCTTTTGCTTCTAAAAACTCTCTTAAGCTTCGCACGTAACTGTTCACTATGCAAATCACAAAGGTTCGGATAGAACAAAACCTAAAAAAAAGTTGCCTTAGCATTACATAAAATATTAAAATTGATCTAATTTGCTTAATACATCGTCCTCTTTTGAATCTCATGATCAGCAATGGCGATAGCATCTTTCCACACAAGAGGATCCACAAAGCTATCTGGATTTCACCAGATGACAGGAAAGAGAATCAAATTGACCACATCTGTATCGCTGGAAAGTTTTGGAGGTCTCTCTAGTACGTCCGAGTGAAGAGAGGACCAGATGCAGCAACAGACCGCCACCTTCTGACTACAACACTGAAACTGAAACTGAATAAAGGCTGGATGGAGGAGACCAACAGATGGAAGAAATTTGAAGTTGACCAGCTTAAGAACTTGTAAACGAGTGACAAGTTTTCACCGGAGCTTACTAAAAAATTCAAAGTACTGCAAGAGCTGATGGAGAAAGAAGAATTTGAGATCTATTGGAAAAAAAAGCAAAACTAATCTTTTCTAACAACATGTGAGGAATTGGTAGAATAGAGGAAACACCAGCACATTGAATGGATTTCAGCAGACACTATGAAGGAGACCTCAGCAACTGCTCCAACTATAGAGAATAGTTTTCTCTCCCGTACCTGTATTTGCTTGCCATTGACTGAATTGAAAAACACAACGGCCCAGAAAAGAAATGGAATCCAGAGGAAAATGTGGACACGATTGGATGAGCTGGAATTTTTAGAGACCAAGCGCTACTTTCTCACAGCCAACAGCAGATTCAAAACGGACGACAGTAATAAGGGCCACGTCAACCAATATTGGCTTTAAGATACTCAAGGAAAGGTCCAAGATCCTCAAAATCAACTCCAGTATCCCAGAACCAATAACTCTGGACGGAAACCACTCGAGGAGGTAAAACTTTTGTCAATTTAGGTAGCATCATCGAGAGGCAAGGTGGCAAAGACATATACGTCATAGCACGAAAAACATCTGGGGCTCCAAGGAGATCGGACGAAGGTCATTCTTTATGGCTCATGTTTTTTCAGCTGAAAAAGTTTTTCTAGTCGAGCCTATTTAACACGCATTTGACTATTTCATGAATGACGAACCGTGGAGTATCCTTTTAGAAATGAAAATATATGTTTAAAAAAACAAATGATTTCAAACCTGCGTAGAGAGTGTAAATCCACTTTCTTCCGTCTCTGGAGGAAAACCATCAACGCGGAACCTGATCCCATAATCTGAAGAATCGTGTGCTTGAACATTATTCAGTTGGAAAGCCACGAAGCCACGTGCCATGTCTCCCACCCAATTTAAACGCCTTGCAATTGAGGCATTTCCTTTATAAACTCTTTCGTTCGCTGTCGAATTTTGAACAAATGTTACCAAGTGGTCGCCCAAAACCATGCTGTATTCTTTGCTCCAGTGACCAAAGGTAACTTTCAATTCCTTTGCTTTCTCTTCCTCAGTGAGAACGAAATTCCAGACAAATGTTTGATTAGATCCAATAAAGGAAACGATTGTTTTATTCGGCTGAGTGATCATTTGTAAGCCAGATATCTCATTCCAACCTAAAACATTGATTCAAGTATGTCACAAACTTATGATGTCAAAAACCTTGTTTAAAACAGAGACATATAAAACGAAAAAATAAAACCAAACGAAACAAACAAACATAAGAAAGAAAGGAAACCACGAGCTGAGAGAAAATCAATTCGATGCATTCGATTGCTAAAACGTTATCGGCTTCACAGTATCAACCAAGATCGATGAAACATAAAGGCTTTATGGGTAAATGTTCAAATAGACTTTATCTCATTTGCGGCACAATATTCTGCTCTCTTGCGACGGTTGAAACCAAAACTAGCGAGTCGAATGATGTAAAATATCCAAGCTTACTTGAAATGAATCACTATCAAAAAAGTAGTTCTTTTGAAAGAACGAGAAAAATTAATCGCTTTGAGAAATTTTCCAGCTTAAGAGAGTCCCGGGCTGTGGGCTAGCCATAAACAACACCGGCGAATTGAAGCAAAAAGAAAAAAAAACAAAAAAAGCGCAAGAAAACAAAACAGAACAAACAAATGCGTTCATAGATCCTGGAATCATTGGAATTATTGAAAGAACTAATGTCCTCACTTGATTTATTTGCACACTTTGCATACGTTTGGGAAGGACTTTGTGCCAGAAAGCGATAAAACATTGTCTCATAATAATTTCTAACGATGCAGATATACTCACAGCTCATCAAAAGGAAACTTGTTAAAATGAGAAGGATTACCACCATCTTCAGCCTGCTTGTTAAGGGCCTTCGGATTGATTGAGTAAGGTAAGTGTTGTATGATGGCCGAATTGGGAACTATCGGGCGGCGGCCACGAATAACACTATCGTCATCGCCCAACAGCGAAAGCTTGATGCTCTCAGTAATTATTGAAAACGAAATTTAAAGGTTTGACAAAAGTTTAATTGGATCAAATCCCAAAAACGAATTGTGCCAATGACATTATGCCAATCATATTTGTATCTCAAAGTGGTACTGGTAACATGTTTCACAACAAACACGATAAATATTCTTCTCTTGTCCATGTACTTTGAACTCCCTTACTTTCAAACCCTTATTGATCTCGTTATTTCCAAAATCTCTGATAGCCTGTTTTAACTGACTAGCTGAGAAGAATGCAAATCATGTAAAAATTCTGACATGACATCGAAAGTGATCAGCATCAGGAGGAAAACAACTATCCTTTACAAAAGGGTTCAAAGGATAAAATACAAAGGACCTGCATGTTAAGGGAGCACGGGCTGACTGACTTAGGTAGGCACTGTTGGAAGACCGTAATGGAATATTCAATATTGTTATAGGCCGAGGAAGAAAGCTCGAGACTCTCAGCAATAAGTGAAAACGGAATTTTAGGGTTTGACAATAAGCCAATTTGGATCAGTTCCTAATTAAAAATCTTTGTAGAATTACGCTTTGCCTGTAACAAACTCATTACTTCCCATTTCTATTTCTATAAAATCTTAGTACTCGTTCTTTTCCTGATTTTTTTGCTCTTTTTTGCAATCTGCAAAGTATAAAAGTTTAATGTGGTCTCAAATGTGAAGTTCAGAAGCAGAGCAGCAGACCAGTGGCGGTCCCGAGAGGGCACAAGTTTTGAAGGATATTTTCTTCCCACCCAATGCACACGCCCTACGTTTGATTAATTTCATTTGCCAATGATATCTACATCTCAAAGTGCTACTGGCAACTTGTTTCACAACAAACACGACTTTTCCTCTTGTCCATGTGCTCTGAATTCCCTCACTTTCAAACCCTTATTGATCTCATTATTTCCAAAATCGCTGATAGCCTGTTTTGACTGATTAGCTGAGGAGAATGCCAATGATTTGTGGTCATTTTAGGGCTCCTAATTCAAATCTTTGAACTTGTTGATGCATGGAAGCAGTACACCAATGGCGGTCCCGATATATCCCTTTTTCCAAAAAATGTTTTGTCGTTGTGAGCATTTTGATTCGTTAAAAAGGAGGTTTAGTCCCACAAAGAAGGTTTAATACTTCATTTTGCTAAAAAGATTAAAATGAAACAATTAGGAAAGAGGAATAAGCCAAAGGGTTCAACTGAGACATATCCGTGGCACCGTCAGTTACTGGTAAATAATACATGTCTCGGAAATTCAACTCTGATACCGAAAGATGATTGATCAGAACACGTTACTTGATCAACATTAATTATCAGTGTAGCTTCAACGGGAAGTCAAAGAACGAAAACATTCAAGATATATTTGAGTCTAACTCAGATGGCTGGAGATTAAGCTGCACCTGCTGGATGCGTAGGAGTCTCTCTTGAAACTGAACCAAAGGGTAAGAGACAAATTTCTGTGGTCGTGTTATTCACTATCTGTTACTCCGACTTATGCCACGTGTAATTTCATTGAAAGTGCAAGAAAAATAACACAATAACAGGTGGACAGAGCTGAAATACTTTTGAAATTCGCAATTTGAATATGACAAGAGAAAATGAGCGCATGAAATGATGAAAATTCAATGGAAATAAAAAGATTTTTTTCTGCAAAGAATCTGTAACAGACACTTAAAAGCCCAGTCAACAGAAAATAATTTTGTGCATTCAACTGAGAGAAAATGAAAACTCAAAATAGGATGTCGTGACAGAAAACAAAACCTACCACCAAATGATGAAACCATTAGGTTGAGGCTTAAAATAAACAGGTTTTTATTTCAGATTTAATTTTATCAACCTCAGCTTCTATAAAAAAGATACTTTTAGTAAAGTTTGGTTTAAGATGGCGAAACATAAGTTAATAACAATTTCATAATCTAATACCGAATTTAACTGAAAAAGGAAAAAAAAACCGCCGTATTAAACGCAAAGAGTTAATCCACTCCGACGGCAGACCTATGCTCGCTTTCAGCAAAGGAAGATAATAGAACCTAGCACCATGAAAAAAAACTTTGCTATCTGATCCAGCTTTGCTGCCTCAAACATTTTTGTTTCAGCAACAAATTCGGCTCAGTATTCTTCAATCATTCGGTCAGATTATTATTTTGTTCCAAGGACGACCCTCAGCCATCAAACCTGAAATTCACGTGATCCACCAAGAAAAACAAGGGCTAAGTACAGGAAATGATCAGCTAAAGTATATGGCATTCAGATCAGAGGCATTTCAGTTATTTTGTTGCCAATGCTGGCTTTGAACTGGAGAGATTCTTGATGGTCGCAAGCTGACTTTCTCGGCCTAATGCTTTTCATGGAGCCCTGAAATGAAGAACACACGAATTAAGAAACACCATCATAGTGCAAAATGCATTAAACACAAGGCTGTTATCGGTGAAACATTCAGCACCGGAGAACATCACGTGTACATGATTGTTTCTAATGACGTGTTTCAGATCCCTCAACTCTCTTTAAACTAAATGGGCGCTGTGTTTCGGAGTGCGGAAATTAGCGCTAGAAAGAGATCAAGCTATTGCGGTCTCGTATTCTTGTTAGTCTGTTTGTTTGCCTGTTTTTTTTTTTCTCTAAGCGAGCAGATGACAGCATAGGGGCGACATTTACCTTTTCCGAGACGTTCTGGCATGTGATGTCTATTTTTACGCTGTGCCTTTTCTATCTTCGACTTGCGTGTGGCGTTTGCCCATTTATCTGCCCAAGCTACAAGAATGAAAGTATAAATACACCTTAGCAAACTCGTATACGGTGTATAAATCATACTTTTACGATCTGAAAAATTTCGCTAAAAATCTGAGTAGACAAGAAACTACGTTTACTTTTTTAGATAGAGCGAAATAGTTACGTATTTCAAGTTCCATGCATGCTGAGGTGTTCAGTACGAAATCTGTTGTCTCAAAACCCAGTTTGCAGCTGTTTATAGCCATCAAATCAGAGAAACGAAAAACATTCGTCCAATCACAAAGAACCTGTCAAAAGTACTGGGTTTTTGCTCTTTCTCCTCTTTGTTCTTCGTCGGTTAAACTTGAAAGCTAGCTTCGTGGTCGGTTGAACTTTATTTCCTAAAATAAGCTTTTTGAGGTAACCGAAACCTCGAGTTTACGATTTATTGAGTTAGACAAGCCTGTAAATTAGTTTTAAAAAAACACTACAGGACATTGCCATTTTAATGGCGTTTATGAAAGAAGAGAATCAGAAGAGAAACCTGGAAGAGATTCGGCCCAAGCAGCTAAATGATTTCTTGGTTGAATTTATTATACTTTTCAGGAGAAAAGACGGAGATGAATTCAAGCCTTTAAGCCTCAGAGGCCTTCTTTCAAGCTTCAACCGGCCCTTGAAAGCCTGCAAATATCCAATGATCGTAATGGAGGACCTTGAGTTTGTACAAACTCGAAAAGCTTTAGAGGCTCGAAGCAAACAACTGAACAAGGAAAGAAAGAGCAATAAGCCAAACGCCACAGAGGCAAAAACAGACGGGGAGGTCAGCATCCTAAACATGGAAAACCTGCTTTGAATCACGAGTGCTGAGGCTTTTTTAAACACGTTGTAGTCTATGAACTTCATTCATTCGGATTGGGAGGTTGCGACAAGCACCTAAAAATTACTTGGGAAGATGTTCAACATATCAGAGCTGTGGACGGAAGTAAATACATAGAATATTCTGAACGACAAACCAAAACACGAACTGGAGCGGAACTTCGAAATATCAGATTAGCGAAGCCTTAAGCTTTCGTTACTCAAGATAGGCCAGATGAGTGAAACCCTGTGTTTCTTTACAAAATTTATCGCGAGAAAAGACCAAACTCACGTTGATTGCCGCGGCACCCCTCTATCTTAGTATCAACTACTCAAGGATTCTAGTAAATGTTGATTTAAGACAAGTGCAACAGGGGTAGACAAACTGAACTAATTAATGAAAACGATGGCAAACGAAGCTAGACTCGACGGGAAACGACTGATCATGAACCACAGCGCAAAGAAAACAAGGATACTAAAACTTAATGACCGCAAAATTCTCCCCAATCACATCATGCAACTTTCACCGTAATGTGCAAAGTGTGAAGAGCTACAAATCTGTTTCTAAAGCGCTACAGAAGAATACGTCAGTGATACTGAGCATAAAATTCCGCGGGCGACGAAAGCAGTAATGCTCTATGTGCGACTACTGCGACGACAATCTGACGACCAAGGCGGAGGCTTCCTTCATAAGAACCTCGATGTTTCGTGCGGCAGGGCCTTTCAGTGAAGCCGTATTCCATGATGGACAATTCAACATGACTACAAACACTGAAGAAGTCACCAGGTATTTGTACAGATGGTTCTGTTTCTGCGGCACGAAGTTACAAACGAATCAAACAAAATCTCGAACCGTTGGATGATGACGACAGCACACCACTACCATTGAAAACTTTACCACTAACTGGCTTTTTTCTATTCTTCAAGTGATCGATTTTATCATGAATAAACCTGGTTTGAAATTCTTTAGAGCTAATTGAGCTAATTTTTACGCATTTAGAGCTACTTTCTGCAAGTGAAAGAAGTGCTTTCAATTTTATTGGAATAACTTAAAAGCTTAGTCATTTAAAACTAAATAAGCATAAAACAATGTCAAGATGTATGAAATAAACAAATTACATCACGGGGAGGGCATACGAACGTAATTTTCGCACTTGTTGGTTTGTATCAGAAACCTCACCCGTTCGATTTCTAATACATCACCAACTCGTGCGGAAATGCCATACGAATGCCCTCCCCGTGAAGTAATCTATATTTACCATCCTCAGGGAGGTCTTTTGCCGGTGGAACAAGATTTGCAGCTATGAAAATTAACAATAACCATTCACACATTTTTTTTCTTATTTTCCATGGAAATACCATCACAAGTTTTACATATCATGTATATTCTTTATTTTCGTCCGTCCGACACTAACCTTAAACCAAGGTATTGTTTCTGATTAGGCTCACTTTCCTTAAACTTTCTAAATTTCTGAAACCCTTGAATTTGGTAATGATAATGGTTTGGGCACCTCTCCACTCTCAAGTTTGCGTCACTGCTTCTATAACTTCTATTACTATCTTATCAAAACAACTGGCCATGTTTTAACCAACAACAGATATTGCTCGTTACCTTTCGAGTCATATTTTTAAAGAATATTGGTCATTAGAGTGGCGAGAGAAAGATTCACCATGCTTCTTTCCCATTTTCACCCATCATAATAGAGGTAAATTCAGTAAGATTATATCCTTCCACGAGAACTATACCACCATTTAAAGCTGCAGATGAAGTATTTTAACCTAATATTATCTTGGTAATGCCACCTATTCTGGACAAGAGCTAATATGGGCGGACACGGAATGTTATGCAAGGGTTCAATTGGAGCCCCAAGATGTGAATTTACCTCGACATTTGAAGACTGCTACTCTCATGCACACATCATCTGTTGAAGACTCCACAGGGATAATCCGAAGATAGCTTACGCTTATGGCAGGGCTAAGATTATTATCAACTCGAGAGTTTGAGTCGTAGTTACCATCCAAGGTCTGTTGGTAAAAAGTTCATTTGATTTCATCATTTGTGACAGACTGACCCAGACAAGACTACACAAGTTTGTAGGTCCACAGATATAAATTTTAATGTAGGAATTTCTGAAAGGTACGTAAATGCTTCGCAACAAGTAAATAATCCCATTGTTTACTTTGTCTTCCCGTCGGTTTCTAATCAAAGACCACCGATACCCTGCCTTTTTTTCCTTTTTTTAATGTTCAAAGTAGAAAATCTGACCAAGTAACAACCATACCTTGCCGTAGCTGACCCAATTTACGCCATCCACACTGCAATTGAGGCTGAACTTGGTAACAAAATTTGGGTAATAATACTGGCCTTGCGTTTCTATCATTCCAATGGTGGTTGGTGCTCCAAGATTCAGCTGAAGATATTGGTTCCTATCTTTAGCTAGGGCTTTGGCATGATCAACACACCAGGCTCCTGGTAAGAGAAAAGGGGATAAAGAAAGCAATAATTAAGACGACCATATAATAATAATAATATTAATAATAATAAATAGTATATACGACACAGGTGAAAAGTCCTTTCCACCCGCGGCGATTGGCCAGATCGGAAGTAAGTAGCAAGTTATACTCACCTCCGAGCAGCCGATGAGACGAAATTGGGCGTCAAGAGTTTAATTTTCGACTATTTTTGGGTGTATTGAAAGAAAGAAACTTATATTTTGGTATCTGTGTGGTATATAATAAAAGTTATTCACCTATGTGTCGGTGAATAGTTGTTAATAATTATAATAATGATCACGATCATATAACTGATAATCGTAGCAGTGTTAATCATCTAATCTCCTCAACCAAAAGATCTCATGTTATCGGTTTTAAAGAAGACGATAAAAGTTTAAAGGAACCCGATTTAAGATGATAGTTACGTCACAGAATCATTTCAGGTCCTTTTGCCTCACTCTTTGGATGTTTCGTTGTATTTTGTTAGACAGCGTACAAGCCAATGATAATACCTCGTCCTTTCGTATTATTTACTTTTCCCATGGCGGGCATGTGATCAATCCTGGACTGAGTCTTATCTGCTTCATTGATTCCTTCGGCGTAAGATGACGAGGCATCTAGCTGATAATCCGAAAGGGGCACAACTTCATATCCGTTCGCACAATCTAAAAAGACACATACGGTAAAAGAAAGAATTTGAAATACACGTATTATCCATATTTACAAAAGATATTTCCACATATGGGTTAAATTCCTTGGAAATTGAATTGGACAAAGTTTGTTATATTTTTCTCTCGTGGGGCATCAGAATGACCAACCAAAGCCACACACCTACTACACCGTCACAAAACTAATCTTAACCTATAATATGTGAATTCTCTAGAATTGGCTCCATGTAACACAGATCTCTCACCCAAAAATCTCTCAACTACACGCTTATATATCATTTTTACATGAGCGTAAGTAAGCTTTAGAAGCCTTTAAGAGCGTTATTAATACTCGTATTGAGTTTATCAACCTCCCAGATTAACGTTGTGAATTATTTGCGCAAAAGAACTTACTTTTTGGATCGGGGGATCCATGTACAACAATTCCACTCTGCTGTGATGGAGCTTGAGGTTGGCCAGGTTGTGGTTGTGGTTGTGGTTGTGGTTGGGGTTGGGGTTTGGGTGAGGGTTGTGGTTTAGGTTGGGGCACAGGTTGTGGTTTGGGTTGTGGGGCAGGTTGTGGTTTAGGTTGAGGTGCAGGTTGTGGTTTGGGTTGTGGGGCAGGTTGTGGTTTAGGTTGAGGTGCAGGTTGTGGTTTTTCCGTCGGTGCGGATGTTTGTAAAAGTTTTTGTTTAGGAGCAAGAGTCGTTAATGGGTTTAGTCCTAGGGGAATGAAAATTCTCATTAGTAGCAGATCTGACGATCTTCGTTCATGCTGGGGTATCAGTTTGGGAAGTTTACAAAGGATCAATTTCAATAATTTCAATGTTTTTGCAACTTTCACTTAATTATGACGGAAAGTTTGCTTCTTTTAAGAATTATCATCTAAGGTTCATAAATCACCATATATTGGGATCTACAGCAGTAAAGTCTGAATACATCATTATCAAGCTTTGATAATTGTCTTGTAATGCTTTCAAGAGCTTTGTGGTAAATGTAAAGAGCCAGGAGACACCCTTTTAACCGTCGAAATGGAAAACGTGCCAAACTTGAAGAACTACTGGTTAGGAAATGGTACCTAAAATAGGGGCCCGTTTCAACTTAAGTGATTGAGGGGGCATTTTTCTTGCTTTAACAGCCCTCGTCCACGAGGTCGGAAGCCTTATACAGAAGCTTTGTGGATCGTATGAGCCTGTAACCTGTCTTTATGTTACCGAAGCAATAAATGCTTGAGTGAAAGACATGGCAGTATTATGATCAAGATTTGTCATTTTCTTTCCCTTTTTCGTACCATTCTATGAGCTATTATGGACACTTTGATTAGTTGGTCTTGAATATGCGCTCTGGGTTGTAAGTTATGGAATACCATTTAGGGTTATGCCTATTCTTTTAAATGGAATCCGTGTCTGCCCTGGTATAGTTTTTCCATAACATTCACGAGTGGGAATACTGGAAAAGTGAAATATGTCTCATCGGGCAAACGAAGAGAGAGACATCAGATAGAAATACCTACGTCCAAATCGCACAATAAATGTTGAATTTTGCATATATTATATCCAGCTAGTCTCTGATGTATGTTTTTTAACGGAATCTTGCGAAATATCAAAAACTAATCAGTCCATCAGCTACAAAATATCTATGTCAAAGAAGAATTAATAGGTTGCTCGCCTCCTTCTACCACAACCAAAAAAGGGCCCTGGTAGAGTACCCAACGGCCAAATAGCACAAATATGCAATTCAGTTTGTCTTTTACGTAAGTTTGATAAATTTTCCATTTAAGTCTAATAACAGATGATTAGGTGCTCAATTCATAACATTTTTATTTGAGGCCTTTGATCAAAGAAAATCTCTTAGTATTATTGGCAACATTAAAAGATAAATTAACCAAAAGCCTTAATTGACTTACCGTCAGAAGAGAGCATGGGGAAGAGAAAGGAAAAAACAGTTTGTTAGTTTGTTAGCGGTTAGTCATGTAACAAGTTTGTTTTAACATCCATTCGCACATGTGCTACCTGTCGATGTTTAGCAAATAAGCAATTAAGATAGGGTTAAATCTGAAATTAGCTCGAAAATTCACTTCTTCTTTTTGTATTTAATTTCCTCTGATTGCCATTTTACCTTTTTTCTTGGAAATTTTGAAATTCCTGCTCTTGCTCAATGGCGTAATTACCATGGTGACGGTGACTGCACTTTTTTTCGGTAAGTCTAGTTATTATGAGTCCTCGAAGGTTCTTTTATTTTTTATTTTCAATTGAGAATTAAGAGTTAGAGAATTCCTCAAATAGCACGGCACCTTTAAACCAGGATTTAATTTCCTCGTCACTCTTCGGAGACACGTGTCATAAAATCAAGGATTCCTTTGGTGGAAACTTTCTCGGAAGATCAAGTACGCAGTGAGCAACTCGTCATCGTTGGTTACAAATTAGTCAGGATTAAATATCATCATCTACATGTTAAATTGTGTAGTTTAAGCATTGAGATTGTTATATTGTCTTGAAGAGCTAGCACTCGAAAACAAAGTCACAGGTAGAGCTCATGTAGATTGAACCAATATGAAAATTGCTTCAGAAGTGGAGCCCTTCAAAAGACTTTAAGTTTTTTCAATTTTCATTATTCCTAAGAATTTCAACTCGAATTTCAGTTAGGAAAAAATTGAGATAAAGAGAGTTCAAAATGCAACACGATCTGTTGAAAAAAGATCATTGTTTAAAGCAAACTTACCCGGCTGTGGAGTACCTGTTGTTCGTTGACGAGGGGGAAAAGGACGAAAGAAAACTATGTTAGAGGTCTGTGTAGCTGTTAAACCGTTTTGCTATACCTCCCAACTCAAATAGGTTCCGATTGGAGGAGAAAATGCCCAATGTCATGGGTCAAAACTTGCTAACTCCCAAGGTTGAACAAAACGCATTATGAAAATATCAACTTGAACTTTTAACTTACTCAAGAAATATAGTCTTGCAGCGATTGTTCTTGAGTTGGTAGGTAAAACAGAACGCTTAATGACTGGCCCCGCGCTTAACAAGGAGTTTTGTTGCCCCTCGACCCTCTCGGGGGTCGAGGGGAACAAATCGAGGGTGTGGGGGACAAAACTCACTGTTTCCCTTAGGCCCCAGTCATTAAGTGCTTGATTTTCATAGTTACTGTGAAAACTAGACATTACCGAATGCAATCATTTGCAAAGTTTAGATTCTTCCAAAGAGAGAATATTTCATATTGCAGAACTACCGTATGGTAGGTGTGGACGACAAGAGTAAAATTTCATGGGTTGTTTTTTCCAAGAATTATTTCTTATAACAAAAATTATGTACACTGAGAGCAATTTGAAGTCTGTTGGTAATGCTGCAAACATTTTATTTGCTTTGTTAATACAGTATTTTCATCGCATGAAATGTAATGTACAAATGAACTAATGAAATCAAATGAAAGATAGAAAGACGGCGCCCTTAAGTCATCTCAGTTTAAAGTTCTGTTTAAAGGACTATTCATCCCTAGAGCTAGGCTGTTTTAAGTATAAGATTTGGATAAGGCATTGTCACTTATGCTTACTTTGACATTCAGCTACTGATGCGCAGGGATACTGTTCGACTTTTGGGCCGGTGCAGTTGAGACCCCCAGTCTCAGGGAGCGGATTATTACATTCTCTTGTTCGCATCTTCACCATACAGGGATGCCTGCACTCAGACCACGCAGACCACGCACTCCATCCTCCATTAACTATTGAGTTGAAATATTCAGTATATTACAATGAGTGACTTTATTAAAACAGATAAAAAAACTTGCAAAACAACTTCACAGATCATGGATAATAACTTTAAATATAAATTTCTAGAAATTTGTAGAATGCTTAGTCCTGTTGACATGCATACCATGGAACTTTCTAGATCATTTTATTTGGTCACGGAGTTATGATAAAATATTATCACAAAAGTTGTGTTGTAAGCCTCTGGTATGTTCTGGAATACTTTGTAAATGTATATGAGGACTCAGTCGTGTAGTAGTAATTAGTTGTTGTTGCCGAGAGTGACCGACTGTTTGGAAAACTATACCGAGAGACAGCTACTGTGGAAGATTGTTCATTTAAAGGAACTTTGGAGAAAACTGTGAGTTTGTGTCAATGGTGAGCTAATATATAGACTGTAGTGGGCATAAGTAAGTTTATTGAGGATAATTACTGTATTCTCCATTAGAGTCGCTTCTAAGTATGAATATTTCACGTCGTTTGGTATGGTAGATGAGATTATAGGAGTATAGTGTTCTTTCTGTCGGTTATATTATACCGTAACAACAGTTTTCAGAGACTTTGATGTTAAGACTTAAGGTGCAGGGTTAAAAAGAAAAACTGGATTCTCATCTCTTTATTTTCAATCCGGGGAACACCAAGTTGACATCAAGTAAGATGTAATTATCCCACTGATTACTAACATAGCAAGAAGAATGGTAAAACAGATGACCACACATTTTTAAAATGAGGTTGGTAACGCACAAAATCAGCACAGAAGGGGCTTCCAGCAAACCAATTTACTCGACGGAAACCCAATTTACACGATGGAAACTTCACTAAAGTAAACCGATCAGAAAAATATATTTTGTTTGCCTCGTTTCGAGCGTGGTACAAAGAAACCTAAGTCCACCTGGAGAATCGGATTCCGCGCTCTAGTGCTATTACGTTCGAATCCGAATGTCTGAGGTTCGATTCTGCATGGGGAATCGTAATCTTACATTTGTCCCACGCACGTGACATGGAAAAAATACCATCTTACTCTCTCTCGTCACTGAGCTAAAAATTTATCTCCGCTCTCATCCTATCTACGCATCATAGAAATACTGCTGATAAACTTACCTATACAGGACTTGTTGGCTATTTTCGGAGCATCCTTTAGCACTGTAGCAAAGTCAGCTAATTCAAAAACGTGTTCTGAAGTTGGTGTGCTGGCAATAATTCCCAACTGTTTGGTCAGGGTTTTCTTATCAGCGTCGGCAAGACCTTCTTGAACTCCAACTGCATACACAGCAACTTCCGCTTTGTGTAACTGAGCCGTTGGCATGCCCAGAAGATCCTCTCCAGAAATGGATTTTCCAGGAGCGAGAAACACCTCGCTAGAGGGTCCCCCAGTGATCAGAATCACAACCTTACTACCGCTACGTATCTTTGCCGCTTTAAACACATCCAAAGTGCTGTTAAGGGCAAGATCCGTCCTCTTACCACCACTCTTATAGAATATTTTGGCAAAGGTGGCTTGCAACTGCTTGTCGTCGGTAAATGGTGGATTTCCAAGTTGGATGACTGTTTCTGGATATGACTGGTATTGAATCACACCAAATCGAGTGTGCTGCAAGCTGAACTTGGACGCGATCGTGATGGAAGCATTAATTATTTTTTCCCAATTTTCTTTTCCAATCTTCTCAGAACTATCAAGGACGAATATAATGTCCAGTGGCTTCTCACATTTTTTCTCTTGATATGAAATAAAGGAATAATAATACGATTAAACTAAATTTAACTTTCATTTCAAGTATCCCAAATTAATGCTGATGTTTGTAGTCTGCTTGAAAGTCAGAGGGTGGCCTTTGTTATTTTTTCATGTTTGTTTGAAAAGATTAGCAAGTAGTTTTCGTATTTATGTGCGAAATACGCGGCTCAGTTATGTATGTTTGTTTACAGTTCCCCAAATCTGTTCATGCTGCTTCGACACATTTCTTTAGAGTATATGTGGTAAATATCCGCAAGTGTACGTCATACCTGCTGCTCCTGCTGCGGCAGGGGCTGGCGCTGGAGCTGGGGCAGGAGCAGGGGCAGGTGCCGGGGCCTGAGCAGCAGCATATCGCTTAAAGATCCGAGGAAACTCAAAGCCTGTGTCAATAAAATAGCGTGAGTACAAACGTAATTGTGAATTAACATGACTTGCCATTGAAAACTTTGTACAGAACTAGAAATCTTAAGGTGGCGTAAAAATGTTTTTTTAAAGCGCAGCACAAGTGAATTTTTGTTATTGTTTGAATTGACAAAGCGTTACATGTTTCAAATATGAGATTGGTTTGGTGAAACGGCGACAAAAATAACATCATAATATGGAGGGGCTAGTTTTGAACCAGATTTCGCTTAAAATTATCCCTGTAACTGAAAGAAGTCGAAAGATTTTGTTCTGCATTATATAAGTTGGTAAAACGAGGTAAATGCTCTGAAATTTATAAAATAAGCATCTTTAATTTTGGACCTCGTATAGTTTGAACAAAACATTGAATACAACAGCCTATATTCACCATAAAGCCTGAGATCATATGTCTGCCTATCTAACTGTGAGTAGTAACGCTTTTCATAGCGCGTGTTTACGGCAGTATATGCTGGTTCAGTTTGCCCGAGTAAGACTGTTTCCCTCAGTTGCAGAGATCTCTATTCTTTACTTCAGATGGATAATTGTCACCGACGCGGAAACGAATATCTTACTGGTAGGCCATTCTTAGCGCGATAAGTTTTTTCATGGTCAGGCAATTTCCTTGTGAACTCATAATAACGCTATCCAGACTTAGCGAAAAAAAAGAGATCTCATCAAAACGCGTTAATGCCCTGGTCTTAAAATCATATGAACCCAGCATAAAATTATATAAGTAATTTATTGTATTTCAGCTTTTCACCACAAAACAGTAAAAGGAGGTCTATGCTACTATCATTAAACGTTTACTTTTGGTTGAGTGCCTTACTCACAAAGCTGTCTCATTTTTTGGAAACAGTAATTTTTCATATTTCAAATGTGATTTTGCAATATTTTGATAAAAAAAATTCTATTTCTTGATAAAATAGATCGTTTCTGCACATTGCTATCAATTATTGCAAATAGTTGGAATAATTTCCCGACAGCTAAACCTCTAAAAGAAATTTGCATTTCCTCTCTACAGTAAATTGGGTAATTAAACAACCTCACGTTACTAATAGAACTACACAAATCTTAATAAAAAAAACCAACGCCCCATAGCCTATGCAAACACTACAACTTAATTTAGACAATGATTAACACATGTCAAGTGTGGGGCGGTTATTTAGTAAACGTTTCCTAAATAACGACTCATTGTTCAGGTAAAGTGGAAGATAAAATTGACTTTATACTGATTGTCTGAAAAAATCTTCTTACTTTGATTTAATCGCTATTAAGTAACTTACCGTTCACATTTGAAAAGTGACATGAGGTGAGGCTTAATGCGATCAAAACTAGCCAAGTTATACTGGCACCCTCCATCGCCATATTTCCCTTTCCTACAACGGGGAAGTGCTTAACACGAAGTATTAACTCCTTGACTCATCCATGTCCATAAACAATGACATAGTTCATCCATAATTTAGTGTTCTTTAATCCTTTTCCTCGCTTGTGATTTCCAAACAACGAATGGTGACTTTTTACAGATGAACCACCCGCAACAGTTGTCAAATTAAACTTACTCGCTTGAACAGATTTTCGCCCACATTTTGTTTTTATCTGCAATACTTAAGTCCTTTTACTGTTCCTAGGAGTGAATATTTGACTTCAAATGGTGTGAAATTAACGGACAATCAATGAAGTATGTAGAATTGTGATATCCGAGAAGAATTTAAGTCTAAACATGTTGAGTGATCTTAGTTCTTGTTATTTATCTCTCTAATTAGCTATGTTTGATCAGAAGTCAAATGATTCATATTAGTATCACGGAAGCTGATCAAAGAGCCACTGATTTCTTTATTTGCTCTTTTAATGAAAGAGATAACATTTCAGTACACATCCTAATTAGAGGTTACAGCGTCCAGAAACCCTGGCTGCATCTGGCATTTATCAAAGTGGGAACTTTGTTTAATTCCTCAAAAATGATGTCATGTTTAGAAAAAAAAAATCACTTTAAAAAAAGTATGAAATCTCTATTGTAGGTTATCTCCTCGCCAAAAATGAAGTTTTTGAATAGATACAGTAATAAATGTATTCTACAATCGGTTTATTTTCGACTCGCTACGAAATCAGTAGTAATGAAAAGTTCGCTACAAGTAGCATAAAGGAATAACTCGGTTAGCCAGTCTGCTGTTGACAGGCGTTCAGTGGTGGACAATTTATCTTTAACCTTTGTAATGGAAATTCCTAAAGCCTGTCGGAACAATCATTATGGACGTTTGTTTTGTTAATTACACGACCCCTGAGCCACTTAAATTTTCCCGACCATTACTTACTTTGTAAAATGAGCAAAATACATGTATCTATCGCAAGAGAATTTAAAGAAACAGGAGGAATTTTGTAATAAATCCAGCTTTTCAATTTGGTGCTCGGGCACAAATAAGGACGTCGAAAGAAATTAGATTACCCCAGAATGAAACCTTGATTTTTTTACCACGTTTTTTTTTTCTTTCCCCGTTGATACTATTATTAATTTTTGGCTGATAGAAGAGATATTTTGACATTTAAATTTCCAGTCAGCGTGTGGTTACTTGATCTCCACCGAGGGTTAGCGGCGAAATCTCTCACTGAAGTTATTGCTGGCTCAGTTATTGTGGTACTTATACGATAAATGCCACTACGTGGTAGAGGCATATTTTCGGTAGCATGCGACAAAACTCGACCAGAAAATCGACTATCATTTCACGTCTAAGCCATGAACGTTAGATGATACCAGCGACTGAATAAACGAACTTGAAAAGCGCGTTTTAATACGTGCAAACTGAAAAAAACGGTCAAAAGTTGAAACAAGCCTATTGCGTTGAGTTTTAAACAGTTCGTAAGGGACAACGGTAACTTTATTGATATTCACTCAGCAAGTCGAGAGAGATCTACAAATACATAACAAATAGCTAAGTGATATCGATAAAATAGATATAATAATAATTATTTAAATGGCTTTATCTAATCAAAATAATTTTCTTCACACAAATTTGAATAATTCGACAAAACGTAAATAAAATAAAGTATCACATTATGCTCAAAAATAATGCACGAATATTATGCGCAAACATATCCCCATGCAGACTAAGGTGTTTCGTTACATTTATACCGGTAATGTCCTACGTTAATAGGGTTTCTGATCATGTTAAGGAATGCAAGTAAGATTGTCTGCTGGGACCCGCTTTTCGTCTCCTGGTTCAAAAAAGTACTTTTTGTTTCCGGTGTTCACTTTCGAGAGTACTGAAATTTTATCGATTAAAGTACTGGGAAACGAAACAGAATAAACTGGTTTTCGAGATATGAGCCACACTGATATTCGTGAGGATTTAGATGTCAACATCTATGATATGTTTAAATTTCAAAGTATGGCCCGTACTTAA
>NC_089317.1:13716659-13726659 GCF_036669915.1 Pocillopora verrucosa
CTTTTGCTGAGAAGAAAATGAGTTTTATCCTAACATTTCTGCAAATGTCGAACTATGTCAAATTTGCTATTCTAAACGACTTCACGAGTCCACCCCTGATGCAAAGATTGTGTCCTTGGTGAGCTAAGTTGTAGTCTGTGGTGGGATAAGGAAAGTTTACAAAGAATAATTACTGTAATGCTTTTAGGAGTCGCTCCTTGGTAAGAATATTACACGTTGTTTGATAAGGTAGTTGGGTTTGTAGGAGTATCATAAGTGTTCTTTCTGTCGGTTAAATCATACCTTAACAGCTGTGTTCAGCAGTTAATAATTGATATTCTCTTACAAAGTATCCAATCACAACGAGAACCCTATCCTCTTCTCTTGCACTTCGATAGGGGTTTACGTTGCTAGTCTTGAGTCACTTAGATTGCGGTTCTCCTGAGATAGGACATAATCAACTAACAAAATAATTAGTAACCGTTGCAGCTATCAAATGGTTGGCATTCAGCTTTACATAGAGACAGAAACTATCAAACGGCCTTTTAGTCCAAACTGATTTGAGGTCTACTCTGATTTCGCTTTACAATTCATTCTGCTTTCTATCGAGAAAGAACGTCATAAAATTGTGTGATTATCTACAACGATTTCTGAGAAGAATATCATTATTTCGTTTTTGATCATCAGTTTTGCAAACCCAAAAGGTCTACACCAGTGCCTTTTATTAAATGACTCTGTTTCACTTGTGTTACGTAGTCAAGTGTGCAAAAAGTTTACATAGACATTATACATACAATATTCCTACATATTCCTTTAATTTTCATTTTCCTCCAACGCGAGATGCGAGTCTGTTCGTCATCAATATCATACATTCGTCAAACACGGTGGTTATTCCTTCCACTACATTCTTCGCTGAAACGACAGCTAGTTCTAAAATCGCAACATAAAAAGCGATGCGACTAAACGATGTCGCACTGAATTATTGGACCTCCCGCCAAGCTCAAAGGATCAAACCCTTAATTTCATTGATACTGAGAGGTCGCGCACATGCTCTTCACTAAACTCAAAGGGTGCTGGTGATTTTTTTACCTCGTGAATTGCGCGCATGCGCAAGAGCGAGTTATAGATACGATGTGGGGAATAGCATTCGCTCGTTCGCTCGCTCGCTCGATTGGTCGATTCCTGTAAACTATTTTTCGATTTTAGGCTTTTGAGTGCATTTGATAGTTTTTGGCGAGCAATAAACAAACGAAATGGCGACCTTTGTTGCTAAGAATAGTGGTGGGGTGAAAAAGAAGCCAATGATAATCTTAAAAGAGTGTTTTTTTTTCGTTTTAGTTTCAACAAGCGGCGCCAGCGACTGACAGGCATACAAGGATTCACACTAAAATAACAGAACAACCTTCGTTTTTCATAAAATTATAATTCACAATCCTTGAACTTGAAAACAATTCGAAGATTCATTGAAAATATCACTTACTGCGAAGCGCACGGAGTTTATAGATGTTCAAAAGCTTTTTCTGTAATGGCGTGAGATTGAGGACAAAATCGATCATTACGTTTCGTATCGTGTGTTTTTCCTGTGTGAAGCAACAAAAGATGCTGGCGACTGACGAAATTACAAGTTAACACGAAAATCAAATAACACCTAAACAAACAATTTTAGCTACCGATTTTCAGTGAACTTTTAACGAACAATTTTCTTTTAAGTTTCAAGACAATTTGAAGATTCAAAATACGTATTACGTACTAAAATGCGAAAGTTATACACTATAAAATTGATAAATAGGCCTGAAATGAAATTTTATCTTGTATCTTGTTATTGATTATACGTTGCCTAGCACTTGACTAAAATCTACCCAGGCGGAGATCCAAAATGACGGTGGCAGTCTTGGCTTAGTTATGTCACTCAAAACTCGTTCCCGTTTGTCTCATTTGATAAAGAGGGAATCGTTAATGTTTTCATTAAGACAGTATTGCCTTGATTTTCTATTTTTTACAATGATAGACAGTAAATTTCACTTTCCACCCACATTTACTTCATAATCCAAAAAACATAATCCAAAAAATCATGTGTCAATTCACGAGTTTGCTCATAGAGCACTTTGATCTTTTTTCAAATCATGAAAAATCATTCTTGAATCCTCATTCTTAACAGTGTAGCACATGCTATGTGTATGCTTGACATATCATTTATAAATCAGTTTCAGCATGACCATGCATACTAACGTAAACAATGGCACAGAATGTGATGTTCTGGAGGGATGTTACTAAAAACGATAAACGATGAACGAGTAGGGAAGAACGGAGAACTCGGTCTTTAGAGTAATCTGCCAAGACGGTAAATTAAGCTGTTACTGAAGCGTTTTGACTTGAAATTTGACTCCAAAAGTTTAGTTTGAAGACGATAGAAATTGCAGGTGAGCTAGAAATCGGGTATTTGCATTTATTGGAGAATCAATCATTTCGCCATTTATCCTTTCTAAAGGCGCCTAAACTAAGTGATTTTTTAATCTGGAGAACTCAAACAAAGACTAGAACAAAATTTAAATCACTTTTGGTTCGCTTTTACATCAAGCGATCAAGCGGGAAGCTTTTGTTTTGCCATAGTGTCTTGAACTAAACGGCACAAACTAAAGATGCGTAGAAAGTGCTAGGAAAAAGATCTCCCAACTTCCGACCACATTTCGCGTAACAAAGAAGTCTCTTCTTTTTCATTCTGATATGTTGCTTTTGGTGTTACACACGGCTGAAGTTAAAAAGAAATCTTTGAATACGTCTTTCTTAATCAAATATAACGAGAAGTATGTGGGTCACAGTGGCGGAAAATGAAAAAAAAAGCTAACCCTAACCCTAAGCAAAGCAGAAAACAAACAAACAAGGACAATGATTTTATCTACTCACTTTGCCTCTACTTCTCAGTGAGTCAACAATATTGAACACAAAAACTTCTGTGCACTGTAATCTAAATATTTTAGGTTTAAAAGTGAATAACAGCTGAAGGTCTTTTAAGGTTTATCTTTCGTCGTGAACGCCGCTGGTCACGCACACGTCGAGGAGTCCACAAACTTCTTGAAAACTGCTAACTATCTATATAACATAGATTTAGCCAAGCCTAAAAGCGGAGCTCTAGTTAGGTTATTTTCCAGCCCTTCATTATACTGAATAAAAACTGTAATAAAACTCTTCAGCACTGATTGTAGGAGAGTTTCCTCAAGGGGATTTAGAGACCAGGGCCCAGTTGTTCGGAGGCGGATTAGTGCTAACACAGGGTTAAATTTTAATCTGGATTTCTTTACTCCTTTGTTCGAAAGCCTTTTTGGGATCATTTCCTCTATTCTATATCGAGCATCCAATCATCAAATTCTTATCAAAAAGAATTATACTGAATTTCTTTTAAAGCTTTCAGATCTGAAATCAGAGTTCACACTAACCTTTGGTTATCTTAACCCAGCTTTGAACAACCCAGCCCAGTCCGAAAGTTGGGGAGGGGTGAAACAATTGACGAAGTCTGGAACCTGGGGACGATGCTCTCACAACTTGCAAGGCGATCAACACGCATGCTAGTCAGCGGTATCTTTAAACAGCTTGAGATCCTCGTTGTTGTTCCTGATGTTTTGAGCAAATTTTCGAAGATAAAGAATGTCTTCATCTTCAGATGAAGTGTATGATGTCAGGATCAGTTGCAATTATATTCTACTGAGCGTGACTTATAATTGCAGTTGGGAAAATTGAGCCTCAATAACTTTCATGCAGTAAAATACAAAAAAATTTTCTCTTCATCTATGTGCCCTAAACATTACCGGGGAGGAGGCAGGTCAAAGTAAAAACATGAATTAAAAAAGGAGGGCCCCCATTGATTTCAGTCCAAATTAAAGGAGGATCCTTGCCTTTCCAGATTCTAGCCCTTTAAAACTCCCGCATCTTGAAACCAATTCCGTATATCAAAGTTTCGTTTGGGTATAAGTATTGATAAGAAATACCATGCATTAATGAAAGCTTGAGAAAGAGTATTTAATGCAATCTAAAACAATGTGGTAACTTATACAGCGAAATTATATAATCACACAATTCCAGACAAAGGAAGTCAGGTTATTGACTCACCTGCTTCAACTTTGAGGGATTAACGTACAGAGAAATAGATATGGCAAACAGTTACAATTTATACAAAGTTGAAAGTTTTAAAGCTAAAATATATACATTACAGACATTAAACCCTATGCAAAAGGAAATATGGATACCTTTCGAATGCTCAGAAATTGCGTGAATCGTGAGAGTAAGATCTGCCGGACAAAGTACTACGAAGCAAAGGTTAGCCATTTGAGGGAGTGTAAGCCATCCGTGTGGTGGAAAGAGGTGAAAAAGCTCAGCGGCATGTCACCTGCCTCAGAAACGCGGGCCAACACCAGCAAATTACTGCAACACCTAGGTTTTTCACCAGGTGTTCTGGCAAATTACATCAATTCAGCGTTCCTGACCTCAATGCAGATTTTTGAGCCTCTTACCCACAATCCTTTTGACCCACCACAAGCAAACAACGAAGGTCATGCCGTAAATATGATATCGGAGTTTTCAACTTTTATGAAACTATCTGCGTTCAACCCCTCGAAAGCACATGGGCCAGACGGTATCCCGGCATGGTTAATAAAGGAAAACGCTGGTCTCTTGGCGGGTCCAGTCTCAGCGATCCTCAACTCCTCGTTCCACGAATCCCGCCTTCCGCCTTCTTGGAAAGAGGCTGACGTTGTCCTGGTGCCAAAACAAAGGCCTATTAATGACATTAACAAGCACCTCCGTCCGATTTCCCTCACGCCTATCCTGTCTAAGCTCGCTGAAGATCACATTGTTGAGAAATACGTTAAACCTGCTGTGTTACAAAGAATCGACCCTCGACAATTTGGAACTATTCCCAAATCGTCTACTACACATGCCTTGGTCAATATGACGCATGATTGGCTTGTTAACACCGACGGAAATGGTGCCACGGCAAGAGTAGTCCTACTCGATTTCCGTAAGGCCTTTGACCTTATCGATCACAGTGTTCTTGTTCAAAAACTAACAACATATGATATTCCGAGTCAAGTCAAAGGTTGGATTGTTGACTTCTTGATGGACCGGAAACAAAGAGTTAAACTTGCTCAGGATTGTCACTCTGAATGGCGCTCTGTGCCATCCGGTGTCCCCCAGGGAACAAAACTGGGCCCCTGGTTATTTCTTGTCATGATTAATTACTTGGACACACCAGTTGACATGTGGAAATACGTGGATGATACACCTTGTTCCGAAATAGTTACAAAGGGTAAAAAGAGCAAACTCCAAGAAGCTGTGAATGACCTTTCGAGACAAGCGAGTCTCGATGGGTTCCAACTGAATGAGGCCAAGTGCAAAGAACTTCGAATTGGCTTTTCCAACAGCAACCACGATTTCGAACCCCTAGTTCTAAATGGCAAACCCCTTGAATTAGTCACCAGTGCCAAATTGCTAGGCGTGACCATTAGCCATGATTTAAAGTGGAACATGCACACCTCTGAACTAATTAGAAAATGTTCCTCTCGTCTCTACTTTTTACGTCAACTCAAGAGATCTGGAGTGGCACCAAGTGAACTGGTGCAATTCTATGTGACATGTATTAGGCCCGTCCTGGAATAAGCAAGTCCTGTATTCCATCGTTCTCTACCAAACTACATCAGTTAAGATTTGGAATGGATCCAAAGAAGGGCATTCAGAATCATCTATCCTGACCTTTCATATAGTGTAGCACTAGAAACAGTTGGCCAACCGAAACTTCATGAGAGGAGAGAAAAGATTTCAATCGATCTGTTTGACGAGATCGTCTGTAACCCCACCCACAATCTCCATAGCCTCCTCCCCCAAAGGAAGATTTGTAAATACGCAAAAGTGATTTCACTCTCCCCCTATGTAAAACCGAGCGTTTGAAGAACAGTTTTATTTTTAGCCATGTCTATAAGATGTAGATAATTTTTCTTATTCTCTCTTTTGTTATCATCAGTATTTGTAAATATCCCGTAATTCAGCCTATGGCTGCAATGGTGCTTAATAAAGTATCTTACACGATATCTTACACGCATCCAAACAAAGAAAGGGTCAATTACCACCATAACTTCTCCCTAACCTTAATGCTTACAGGAAATCATTATTTTTTGACACAAGGTGGTACTGTACTTACAATAGTTCTACCAACACAATAACATTTTTCTACAGTTATCTCATTGCATATGACTGAACAGGTCATGTGGAAAGTTCCTGTGTGGAGACTGACATTTCAATTACCCCAGCAAACTGTAATCGTCAGAACTGCAAGCCAAGGTTATTTACCAAGTGCTCAAGTTTCCAAATTAGTCACCTAATTGTTACAGTGGAGTTCACTCCTTTTTGAGGCTATCTTCAGCTTGATCATCTTGTTACATGTGAAAACATCAAATTTTAAAGGAAATGATCATCAACTAAAAAAGCTCTTGATTGTTAAACAAATTCTCCTTGTTAGCACCTTAGGAAATGTAGAGACAGTATGGAGAATACACATACTGATGTTAGGGTGTAAAGGATTAAGTGTGATTTTTTTGATGATGTGTACTTTTTCTTATGGACATCTAATTTTAGTATCTATCTTTTACCAGCTGACATCTGAGGAGAATCAAGTCCACACTGGTAATTTGACACATTGCAGGCAAACCCTACAACTGATTAAATTTTATTTGATCAAAAACATGAAGGACAATTTTCAATAGGTTTCCTGGAAAAACCGGATCAAGGATCACCGGATCACCAGATCAAGAATCAAAGATCACCGCATCAAGGATCAAGGATCAAGGATCAAGGATCAAGGATCAAGGATCAAGGATCAAGGATCAAGGATCAAGGATCAAGGATCAAGGATCAAGGATCAAGGATCAAGGATCAAGGATCAAGGATCAAGGATCAAGGATCAAGGATCAAGGATCAAGGATCAAGGATCAAGGATCAAGGATCAAGGATCAAGGATCAATTTAAAATGAATCAAATAAATGAAATAAATCAATAGGCATGAGTGATGGCTCATCTACCTGACTCATTTAAGATCTCCCGTATGCTAGAGCGAAAATAAGAGAAAATACTTAATACTGAAAAAGCCGTACCACTTCGTGGAAGTGTCAATTTTCGCCTACTGATTAGTAAGACTGCTACAGAGCAGGTTTACTTGTGCATATGCTATATTCACATGAAATTCCTAAATTATCCCGAGTGTCGGTATATGATTATGTATCTGACTTCCGGTGCAATTTCAAAACACGAAGCCGTAACGTTTTTGGCGACTGCCGGAGTGAACAGCAAAATTTCAGCTGCTTTAACTTTATCTCTTCAAATTTTTACTTTTTTTTTTTGTTTTTTCTTTTTTTTTGTCACCAGTAAGCACAGCAGGCAGAAAATTTAGTCCCACACTTTTGATCACTTCCGACAAATAAAAGGACCTTGACGTTTGCCGATTCTCTGTTTCTTCATAGCTTCAACAGGGGAACCGCACCAACGGTTAAACATAGTGTGCAAAAGCAGAAGTGCTTAAAAAAAACGTAATGTTTTTAAACTACCTTTGCGCGAACAGATGAAATATCCAGCTCAATTTCAAAGAGAAAACTTGGGAATTATTTATTAGATCGACCAATGCTTGGGTGAAAATGCAAAGAAATGGAAAATAATGGCGATTTTGTTGTCCATTTGCCTTGTCTAAAAGTGTTTTAGCGCAGAAGAAAGTTTTGTGTGAATGACAAAAAAAGAAGTTCTCTTTTCATTTCTCTAGTGAAAGGATAAAATTACAGACGTTTGCGTTGTCTATGCAATAAAAATCCCAGGAAACTACATTGGAATCAAGAAGAGGAAGTTTCTTATCTAACTTGCCATCAAGCGTTTTTGGGGGTAGCGTGAAAGCTGGTGGACGAGAGAAGGGCTAAAAAACAACGCCTGACTGCCAACAGAGAGAGATCTTGACTGAGTCACGTAGATGAGCCATCACTCATGCCTATTAATTTACTTAATTTATTTGATTCATTTTGAACTGATCCTTGATCCTTGATCCGGTGATCCAGTGATCCTTGATCTAGTTTTTCCAGGAAACCTTTTGAATAGATCTATTGTATCCGAGTGGAAATCCACAAAAGTAATTCCTTTATTTAAAAAGGGAGAACGTTCCGATTTAAATAATTACCGCCCAATTTCTATAATTCCTGTTGTGGCTGAGGTCTTTTAGAGAATCTTATACAATCAATTTTACGAATATTCAACTGAAAATAATCTAATTTCTTGTAATCAGTCAGGGTTTCGTTCCCTTCACTTCACTACTACCGCCTTACCCGAAGCCACAGATAATTGGGCTTTTAATATCGATAAAGGTAATGTTAATGCAGTGATTTTTCTCGATCTGAAGAAAGCTTTTGACACCTTGATCACTCTACGTTGCTATCTAAATTAAAAGCCTATGGTGTCAGAAGCAACTCGGCTGACTGTCTTACTTGAACAATCGTACGCAGAAATGCTTTGTAAATGGCTCTCTCTCAGATTGTCAACCTCTAACTTGTGGTATCCCTCAAGGTACAATACTTAGACTTCTCCTCTTTATACTCTATATAAATGATCTACCGAACTGTCTTGTTAACTCACATCCCAGAATATATGCAGATGATTTTCATTTGACCTTTGCCAGTAACGATGTTGCCTATGTGGAGGAAAATATGAACGATGATCTAACTAAAATTACTGAATGGTTATCGGCAAATAAAATCACTCTTAATAAGTCAAAGACTAAGTTTATGTTGATTGGTTCAAGGCAAAGGTTAAATACTTTTAATAGACTCCCGTCTTTTATTATTGACAGTAATTCTATAAAATAAATAGAATTTACGAAACCTCTTGGAATATATATAGATGAAAACTTAACTTGGAACGTACCTATCGAACATATTTCTAAAAAAATTGCCTCCTGCACTGGCATCTTGAAAAGAAGCAGATCTTTTGTTCCTTTTGAAACGCTCCAATGCATCTATAATGCCTTAGTTCAACCTTATTTCGGTTACCGTAGTGTCGTATGGGGGAATTGCAATAAATCTCTTTCCATTCAACGACAAAAACTACAGAATTGCGCTGCGCGTCTTTGACCTCTTCTTCATATGATGCCAATGCGGATGATCTCTTTTTTAGACTAGGCTGGCAAAAACTTAATCTCCAAAGAGAGCAATATCTGCCTATTCTCTTAGGAATTGTGAAGGCAAAGTAGTTGTTCCACTCCCCCGCACCAATTTTCTAAAAAACAGTTTCAGCTATAATGGTGCGGTGATGTGGAACAGCTTACCTACCAATCTGTGGCAAGCACAAACTATTGCTAGTTTTAAATCCGGCTGCAGGGGTTTCCTTTTTGATAACAAATAAGTTAATTAATCACACAGCATTCATGGAAAGCAGGCACTTCATCATTGTTTATTGTTTTTTATTTTGCTGTTATTAGATTTAATTAGTAGTAGATTAGTATCTTAATAATGTAATTAATGCAATTTTAGTAATTACTTTAAGTCCTGATGTTTTATCCGTGTATAAATAAAGTTAAATAAATAAATACGTACCTCTCGCTTGACTTCGTCCATGACGGCACCACACAAGATCAGTCGTGTTTGCCTATTTTTATTATGGTTTGCTTCACAATTTATTTTTCTGCACTCCAAATTAGTCTTACACTCTTTTGAATCACTTTTCACAATCAAGAATAGGTCTACATTTACTTTTTTTTCATTTGGTCTTTGTAGTGTATTAACGGATTTAACACAAACAGTAAACAACACCTTTGAAGGGAATCCAACACGTTGTTTTAATTATTAACATCGCAACACGCATACTCCGATATTCAAACAAGGGGGGTGGGGAGGGTGGACTTAAACATTCACAAAGACTACAGTCTTGTACCACTAGCTGGTAGGATCTTAAGAGGCTTCAAAAATACTACTGGCTAGAGGTACAGCTTGCATATTTAGTCGACTTT
>NC_089317.1:13731659-13741659 GCF_036669915.1 Pocillopora verrucosa
TTAATATTATTAAATCTCCTAGTATCAGTTAATATTCTTGTAATTAAAATAATTACATCAAATCTTGCAGATGTATGGCAGATTACTTTTTCTCTGATCCTCCTAACATTTCACCATTTGAAGGGACTGGTATTGGCTATAAAAGTATAGTCAAATTAAAGGTTTTTGCACAACCTATGCATCGAGTTTTTGTTATGAAATATTGTATCCTTCTCAAAACTAGTTTATCAGAATAAAAATGAGTTACCGGGAACAAGTATGGCTTTCATGATGATAGTTTCCAGATTTGAAAAAAAGTCACTGCCTACTAAAATCCTCAGTTCCTTTGCCTTGCTTAAGCCCAACCTCATCAAAACATTGCCAACAGGAGTGATTAGCAAATTATTGATAAAGACAAGAGGGCCTATTCCCACATACATCCTCCTCAATCCTGTTAGCTCACTATGGTCATGGCATTTCAAGCATGGTGTATATGCCACAAGTTTTCCATTTCCCTGACTAATTACTTTGTAATAGTGTTTATATGTTGAGGAAATGGTTGGGTTGTAATATAATACAGACTTGCCAGTAGATAGTTTTATTACAGTTTTTATTCTGTGTAACGTAGGGCTGGAAAATAAACTAATAAGAGCTCCGCTTTTAGGCTTGGCTAAATCTATATATTAGTCTTTTAGAGATTGACATGCTAGTATTGCAAGAGCACTATGTATTGTGTTACCCTTGATATTATAGGCTTCTCAACTAGTAGGAGCTAACATTAAAACTTTTACCTGATGAAAATCATCACCAGCTCTGGTGTTATAGTATTTTAATGCTGCCTTATACAAGGCTTTGGTAACATGTGATTTACCAACACCAGCTCCTCCACTTAGAAAACAGTTGAATGCCCAAAATAGGAATCATTTTTCTAGTTTTTTTTTACTTAGTACAAATGATTAAGGTACTATAAAAAGTAAGCTGATTTGATCAGACTTATTAATCTTGCTTTTTTATTCTTGCATTGTTCTTGCCCATTATAAGCCCGAAAAATGTATATTTCTTTTATCTATTTGTTTACATCTGTGCTGAGGAATTTTTCATCAATGAAATAATCAGTTAAGAAGAAGGTAAGTTGATAAGATGAGTCGTCCCTACCAAGTACTAAGGTACTAAGTACAAGCGCACTAAACAACAACAAGCCGTGATAAGTCGTCCGTACTGAGTACTACGGTACAAACGAATTAGCGCGCTAAACAAATGAACAACAAGCCGTGATGGGTTGTTCGGACCAAGTACTACAGTACTAACGTACTAGCGCACTAAATATGCCGTGGTGAGTGCCTGTCGCGAGTACTACGGTACTAACGTACTATGGCACTAAACAAATAAATAAGAAGACGTGATGAGTTGTCCGTATCGAGTAATACAGTACTAACGTACTAGCGCACCAAACAAATGAAGAACAAGCCGAACCGAGTACTACGGTACTAACATACTCAGAAATAAACATACCGTGGTGAATGTCTGTACCGAGTATTACGGTACTAAGGTACTAAGGCACTAAACAAATGAAGAACACGCCGTGATGAGTTGTCCGTACCGAGTACTAAAGTATTAACCTACTAAGCAAATAAACATGCCTAGGGTACTAACGTACTAGCGCACCAAACAAATGAAGAACAAGCCGTACTGAGTACTACGGTATTAACCTACTAAGGCACTAAACAAATGAAGAACACGCCGTGATGAGTTGTCTGTACTGAGTACAACAGTACTAACGTACTAAGAAATAAACATGCCGTGGTGAGTGTCTGTACCGAGTACTAAAGTACTAACGTACTGAGGCACTAAACAAATGAAGAACAAGTTGTGATGAGTTGTCCGTATCGAGTACTAAGGCACTAACGTACTGAGCAAATAAACATACCGTGGTGAATGTCTGTACCGAGTACTACGGTACTCAAACGTACTAAGATACTAACCAAATGAAGAACAAGCCGTGATGAGTTGTTCGTACCGAGTACTACAGTACTAACGTACTAAGCAAATAAACATGCCGTGGTGAGTGTCTGTACCGAGTACTAAGGTACTAACGTATTAAGGCACGATTGAAATGATCATGCTTTGACAAGGGTGGATGATGTCATGTGTTTTAAACGTATATCATTTCTGTTTCTGGTTCAAAAGAAAAGGTCGGAAGTAAATGTGGGTGAAAAGTGAAATTTACTGTCTATCATTGTAAATATTAGAAAATCAAGGCAATACTGTCTTAATGAAAACATTAACGATTCCCTCTTTATCAAATGAGACAAACGGGAACGAGTTTTGAGTGATATGACTAAGCCAAGACTGCCACCGTCATTTTGGATCTCCGCCTGGGAAGATATTAGTCACGTGCTAGGCAACGTATAATCAATAACAAGAGAGAATTTCATTTCAGGCCTATTTATCAATTTTGTGGTGTATAACTTTCGCGTTTTAGTACGTAATAGGTATTTTGAATCTTCAAATTGTCTTGAAACTTAAAAGAAAATTGTTCTTTAAAAATTCACTGAAAATCGGTAGCTAAAATTGTTTGTTTAGGTGTTATTTGATTTTCCTGTTAACTTGTAATTTCGTTAGTCGCCGGCATCTTTTGTTGCTTCACAAAGGAAAAACACACGATAAAAAACGTAATGATCGATTTTGTCCTCAACCTCACGCCGTAACAGAAAGCTTTTGAACATTTCAGTGTAAACTCCGTGCGCTTCGCAGTAAGTGAAATATTAAATGAATCTTCGGATAGTTTTCAAGTTCAAGGATCGTAAATTACAATTTTATGAAAAACGAAGGTTGTTCTGTTATTTCAGTGTGAATCCTTGCATGCCTGCCAGTCGCTGGCGCCGCTTGTTGAAACTAAAACGGAAAAAAAAACCTCTTTTGAGACTACCATTGGCTTCTTTGTCAGCCCACCACTATTCTTAGCAACAAAGGTCGCCATTTCGTTTGTTTATTGCGCGCCAAAAACTATCAAATGCACTCAAAAGCCTAAAATCGAAAAAAAAGTTTACAGGAATCGACCAATCGAGCGAGCGAGCGAGCGGATGCTATTCTCCACATCGTATCTACAACTCGCTCTTGCCCATGCGCGCAATTCACGAATTAAAAACCGAATCCGGTTACACGACTTAATAGTCGTCCAGAAAAGACCCCTGGGGTTCTGCATTATAAAAGAACTAGGAACTAAACATTTTAATGAAATATTGATTTGAGAGGAAGATAGTGCCGAGTATTTTAACATGGTCCGAGGCTTATCCCTTTTCCCGAAAAGATACGTTTTCAAACAGAAAGAGATACTGGTTGACGGACAATAACTATTCTAAATAAGTAGGAGTGGACGCTACTTTTGGGGAGAAAATGGGTATGGGAGTGCAGTGTCTCGGAGAAGATAATGTGATCTCATTCTTATTCCGTGTGGTAAACTAGAAGTTGCAAAACGATAATTTCGCCGAACTGTCCGGGACCCGAAATTGTTCAAATTCTGAGGAATTAGCTTCTCTCATACCAAATAGTTGCCTCAGCATTCTCTCCATTCACTTCCAATGGGTTCCATAATCAATAATAAGTAAAAAACTTCAACAAGACACTTGTTTACGCGTATCATAGTGATTATGTCTTCTTTTTCTAAGCTTGAGCGAGGAAATGATAGGAATGAGTCGAATCATGGTCCAGTTACTAGTATCTGTTGTTTCATGAATTGTACCGTTCGAGGATGTTGCTCTCCAACTCTTTAGGCGGCTAACGTTGGGAATGCACTATTCGTGTGAACGCGTGTTTTTTTAGCATGCTTTTCATTATAAATGGGGTTTATTACAGGAGGGAAATTTGCGTTTCAAAATTAGCTGGGCTTATAATCGGAGGTAAATTTGTGCCAAAATTTTTGAATGTGCAACTGGTAATATTATTAGGGTTTATTATTATAATAATATTATATTATATTATTATTATTATAATATTAGGGTTTTGGCTAGAAATTCGTAACAATTTAATCACACTGAAAATGCCAAGTTCAAACACAACAGCAATAGACTATATTAGAACGGAAATACAGTAAAACCAGAAACGTAGTTCAGGCTCAAAGTTCATGATAACTATGAAAGCTCATATCGCTCGAGGAGTACCAGAGGGAGTTTGGGTTCAGGGTGGCGGGATCGAACTTCCTTGCAAATACTTTGTCTACAGACCGAAGGGCGAGTGAAGAGCAAACTGCGTAAAAGACAATAAACTTCAACACTTGTTGACCACATTGCTATAGTGCACGGGATCATTCTTTTATGAATAAAAAAGGCCTCCTGCTAATGGTGATTATGTGTGGTTTGCTTTGGTTTGTATAATTGAGGATAATTTCCAAATACAAGCCCCTGTGGGCTTGTATTCGGAGGGGCTTATTATAGGAGGTATTTTTTTGCGTTTTAGACTTAGGCTTACTTAGACTTAGACTTAGGCTTATACATGGAGGGGCTTATGTTCAGAATTCTACGGTAGTCAAATTAGCTAATATTGTTTAAACCAACAAAATGAAGAAACAAGCGAAATTCGTTGAACTTTATAAAATGGTCTAGCAAGATGAAATGATTCAACTGGATAACAAGCAAAAGCTAGCTGAATTGGCTCGATTGGGTAAAATGGTTAAACTAACTGAAATGGTTCAACTGGTTAAAATGGTAAAACTGGCTGAAGTGCTCAAGCGCTTTAAGTGCTTTAACTGGACAAAACGCACAAACTAACTGAAATGGTTCAACTGGGCACACACAAAATAGCTAAATTGGTTTCAATTAGTCATTAAAATAGTCAAACTTGTGAGAATGGTTGAAATAAACGAATGCACAAACAAGCTCAATTAGTTCAAATGGTTTGATTAGTCAAACTAGATCATATGGTTAAAGTTGGCAAAACGCATAAACTTGCTAAATTGGCGATATTGGACAAAGTGGTCAAAACGAGATAAAATGATTTATCTAGATAAAACGAAAAACACATGCACATAAACACTTGCATCTACGTAAACGTGATGCATGTGACAAGAAAATGTCGGTACGGGGTAAACAAAACTTTGATGGTAACAAAAATAATTCCAAGATAGCCGGCAGAGTAGCGACACTTTCTTGAACTCTGGAGTATTTTTCCGTTCAAAACGACATATAGGACAAAAAGAATCAGAAATATCAATTTTTTTCCAGAAATCGTCAACAGTAATTTATAAGCACAATTGTGAGTCGTTTTCTTTAGAAAAAAAAAGTTGGTACATGGGATATTTACCACCTCAAAATGGGAATGAGAAGGCTCCGAATTAGAAGAGTATTTTTATAATTGGCAACAAGTAAACAAGATTATTATCAGAGGGGAACATGGGGGTTTAGCATACCGCAACACCGCAAAAAAAATGGAACTTACACCGAATCACCCAAAAATATTATCAAAGTACCGACATCGCGACATAGTCTAAGTCTCAGTATTTAAATGTTTTGGATTCACTCATCTTTACCACGGCTTGTCTTTGGCTGGCCGACAGTGCTTGTGGCAGAGGTCCAGGGGTCAAGTAAAATATTACCGAATTCGGTCAGGGGTCAGTCACCTTATGTTTATTTAAGATTAACTCGGATTTATTGCTTATTTTGTTGGAGAATTGAACACGGTTTTATCCAAATCTAGTTTTTAAAAGGGTTAGGGAATAGACTGCAACCAGGAAATGTTTTATTTCACCGAAAACAGTCGGTTTGGGTAACACCGCAATGCGAGTTGTTCTTCGCCGCAATACCGCATTAAAAAAAAAAAGAGTAAACTTTGTACCAGACTGCCTTACGCGAGTCTGCTAGGTTCCAGTCCTTTAATAGAACGCTAGTACGTTATTACCCAAGTTATTTGTGATACTTCGAGAGGTGATGTTAGTACGCTGGTACACAAGAGACATGCAGTCTTTCAATCGAACCCTACTACGTTGGTAAACAACGTCATTCGTGCTTGTTCGAGAAGTGTAGTTAGTACGCTAGTACGTTGGTACGCTAGTGACATGCAGTCCTCTGACCGAACGCTTGTACGTTAGTACGCAAGTTATTCGTGATACTTCGAGAGGTGATGTTAGTACGCTAGTGCGTTGGTACACAAGAGACATACAGTCTTTTAATCGAACCCTTGTACGTTGGTACGTAAGTCATTCATGCTTATTCGAGAAGTTTATTTAGTACGCTGGTACGTTGGTAAGCTAGTGACATGCAGTCCTCTAATCGAACGCTTGTACACAAGGACGCAGGTCATTCATGGTTGTCGGAGAAGTGGAGTTAGTACGCTAGTACGTTGGTACACAAGAGACATGCAGTCCTTTAATCGAACGCTAGTACATAACGACGCCGGTCATTCATGGTTATCGGAGAAGTGGAGTTATTATGCTAGTGACACAGTTTTCATACGTACTGTTAGTACTGTAGTACTGGTGAACACCGTTAGTACTGTAGTATTGGTGAACACTGTTAGTACTGTAGTACTAATGAATAAGCAAAAACCTAAGATAAATCTTTCCTAAAACGGGCAGCATATGGTAGAAGAACTCCTTTTGTTCCTTATATAGCATCTGGACAATGTGTCGGTATTCATCATCTGGTACTTCATTTAATAGAAGTTGTTCAGTATTAACTGTAGTAGGTGTAGATAACTCACTTAAAATGCTGGTTTCCGTTGAAACTGCATGCCATTGAATACAGCACAAGGTATAACTTTATTCTTAGATAAATATTAATGCATGATATACACACCCATTCAATATTGTCAACCCTTGTTTAGTTGAGTTAATACTTATCTACATTTGGACCTCTTTCTCTACGTTTAGCAGTAGAAAACAAACTATGCCTATACCACAATTGGTAAAAGCAGCTACATATATAAATTAGTCCATTTCTTACAATTCTGTGAAACTATGGTATCACATCTTTGTTTTTTCATCATTAACTTGAGGCAAATAGTTATTTTGTTCAGATGGTTTACTAGCTCTATATTCTCTCATGTAAGCATTGTAATTTTGTCTCTTTTCATATATTTCTATATTCTCTTATATATGCATTACTTTTCTCCTTGTCTTTATCAGTTTTTCTTTTTTTCCTATATTCTCCTATATATGCATTGTTCTTTCTCTTTGAGTTGTTCTCTTTTGATAGAGTAGAGTTAGTTTCAGACATCACCAAAATTGTGTTATTGAACATTGGCATTGGTACAAAGTTGAATGGTACTGTTGAAACATAGTGTAGTTCATCTATGTGACCTAAATAAATAGTTCGAATATCCGTAGTAAAATGCACTGGCTTAATAACGTTGAATGCTACAAAAAGTGGATTAGATTCTGTAATATGAATTCTAATATTAAGTTTGTCTGCAAGGGCTTGAATAATGAGATTATCATATCATGTACGTTGCTGTGTCATATTTGTAAGATATTCAAACCAGGAATTCTCACTATTGCTTTCAATAAACCTCTCAGGATGTTCTCTTGGATATTGAACACCTAGAGCCCTAATATTCAAATGAAATTTAGGATCACCATATAATTGATGTGCAACAGCTCAAAAAAAACAATCACCACCTTCACAAATATCTAGTGGTCTTAGTCCATGTCTCTATAATCTTGTTGCTAATAACATACTGTTTTGTGGAAAAAAACTGATGGAGTTACTAACAACATTTTCTATAGGACCGGGGTTCGTTTCAATATCCCCAGAGAGCAAAACCTTCATATCAGACACAGAATATTGCTTACTTTTAATGTTTTTCCAATAATTCTTGCGTGCATGCCACAACTGAGATTGGAAATAAGCAGTGTAAAAAGAATGCAAGTTCCCATGTGTATAGTCAGTGTACCATAACTTATAATTAGTTAATAAATGAAATAATTTAGATGATGTCAGAGTTGATTTTCTAAGAATCCTTTCAAATTTTTGTCAAAGTTTTCTTTTTCTCATGGTTTGGATAACTTTTTTGACAGGAATTCTGAATGGATCTCTGTCTCTACAATGCAAGTGTCCATTGATTTTCGACTGTTTACAATGTTTTCCGACAGTCAGTCTGTACACAGTAATTGATCGCTCATTTAAACTATAGTCATAATTCACATCTAACATATCACAGTTACCTGGAATAATTATTTCACAAGAATTTTCGTAATGATTTACCGCAGCTTTCATATCGATAGTTTCTCGATCACTAAGAGATTTACGTACAGTAGTTTGACAAGCACTTTCTCCTTGTAATTTAGGGTTTTGATTTTCCAAATAGGATTTGTTTATTCCGTAAACGGACTCAATATTCCCACTATAGAAAAGACGATTATGTTTTCTCTTAAAGCTTAAGTGCTCAATATTCCTCCGAAGTCGCTCAATTATCCCACAATGGAGCTCAATATTCCTCCAAAGAGGCTCAATCATTCCACACAACGGGGCCGAAGAAGAGAAGAAGAAGAAGAGGCTCAGTTAAGTAAAGATGCAAGTAAGTTTTCCTCATACGAGGCTTATGTACTTCCAAATTATGGAGTATCGGCAGGCAAACGTGTTGTTTATGAAGTATCGGCAAGTGTAAGTATTGGTTATCACGCGTCGTCAAATCACGTTGGAATACCACAAAAATTCGTCGTATCTTTCGACCTGAAAGCTGAATAATATGAATAATGAAAGGATTACATCTTAAAAACTAAGGGCAATTTTTGATTAAGACACTAGAATGCGTAATGACGGCGATTAATCAATCTTCTTTAAATAAATCAGAGATTGACTTCCTTGAGGAAAATCTTGAAAATTGTTCTCTTCCAAACCGGTACTTCTTGGGTTATTTCGATGGGAAAAGAGACAAGTTCGAGGATATGCTCGAGCTAGAGGTTCTTCTTATTAGTTCCACATGCTTTGTAAAGAAGGCCTTGCACTCAAAGGAGTTGAATCACAAGAGGTTTAATTTCGAAAAATGGTAGGCAGTTTCTTTTATTTTCAACTGATTTTTTTGCCTTTATCAATTGGATGTGGGCCTTGTAGAGACTTGATAGAGTGTTGAAATATTTAAAAGAATTTCATATAAAGGAAAGCCCTTGGAAAACACTCTAAGTGCGTAATCTAGTATACCGAAATACTTTTTCAAATTATGCATTTGCAGCGTCTTCCGTCTTTGAACACAGTGGTGGTAATGTACCGATCCAATTTTTCGGCAAACCGTTTACCATCGTAAGCAAAGAAACTCGGCATTGCCTCCACGGACCAACAAAGGTGAGAATCCCTTTTGAAAACTGAGTTTGAAATGTAATAAAACGCACCAGTAGTATTCGATTTTTTCATGACCCGCGAAACTGTTTTAATTTTTTTAGGTATTTTAGTAGAGGAGTCCATCGAACTTTTCGCGTACTGAGGAAACAAAATCGGGAAGGTCATTTACATCCATTTACTTCAGAATTCCCCATAAACGTAGGGTGTGTACAATTCCTGAAATTCCCGTTCGTTATTTCACGAATCATTGACGTTTCAATGTTGACAAATTTTTCGTATTACTTAAGTAAAAAACATTGAACTTCTCTCAACGGACTCAACGCCGCAAGGAGAATCTCTCTCATAATTTACTTTTTAAGAGACGACGTTACCGTCTAAAATTCAAACGTTACTGTTAGGCTTATTGGCGCATAGATAACCCAGTAAATAGCTCAAACATTCTGAAAACGTTTTCATTAGTTTTTTGTATATCTTTATCTGTGAGCCACATGTGAGTAAACAGAAACAGAAAAGTGTAGTTTGATGGCTTGTTTTCATGAATCTAGGATTTCGGGAATCGCTATAAACTACGCGATCACACATTTATTAATATTTCTTCTTCTCCTAATGATTGATACAGGAAGAAAATAGTAACGGTGTTATGCTACTTTATGTGCCCGTTATAAAAAAAAATTGTAATCGCATTTAGCTTACAGTTAAAAATCCCGTGGAAATTGTTCAAAAGGAATATATCCTAGTAGCAATTTGATGAC
>NC_089317.1:13749159-13779159 GCF_036669915.1 Pocillopora verrucosa
ATGATTCTGCAAAATCAATGAAGGTAAATATTGCACGACCAATCACAGGCAGCATGTGAAATTAATTTGGTGTGAAAAATGGTATAGCTTTTCATGCCTGTTAATTAAGGGGACTTGCCAAAGGGAATGGAAGTTAGCATTGTGCTGTTCGTTGCTTTATGAGGATTATGATGTTAAAGGTTAGCAGATGTAAATTTAGTCAACAGAATGGTGACTTCCTCAAGTAATTTCTTACACTAAGGGGCAAGTCAAGACTAAGAAGATTTGAGCCATGGAGCAAAATTTTCTAATAGTTATGAAAGCATTAAAGCAACAAAGTCTATAATCCAAGCTCTTTATGCTCTTTAAAAGATGCTAAGCTGGCAAACAGAAAATAATTCGATGATAATCAACATGGCCAGGTAGGAATGCTGTCCATAGCAGATGCTGTTATTCACTTGTTGTGAAGAATCCAAACTCACTGTTTACTACATTAACAAATTATGTATGTGCCAAACAATGGCTGCAATGTGTATTTATGCTAATTATTTTTGCATAGTATTTCTTGTGCTTTTTATGTTAGCATCTATTTTAGTCAACTTTTCTTGTCTTTACAAAGTTTCTCACTTGTAGGAAGCGACTTTAAGAGTTCACCAGGGCAGTTTCCTTCGCTTGAAGCAAAAGCTGTTTGTATTGCAGGCAGTGTCCTTATGGACGAAGCAGGGACATCTTTGTTTTTCTCTCCCTGTTGCAATTGACATAACTGTCCAAATGGCACTATCATGGATGCCAGAGTGGAAGAATGGTCAGCCGCGTGAAGCAACATAATATTCAACCCACCATGACACCTCGTTGTCACCAATTTGCATTTCACTTGGGAAATGACAAAAATCTTGTTCATATTCCACTGATATCAGCTTGGGCATGCTGCAATGCACCACTACATTTCAGTGTTTGGAATGCTTGCTCACTGAATACCAAAGTATTGTCACTTTGTAATCTTTTGTTATCTCATCTTGACCTTCTATCTGTGACTGAATCGTGGCTTACCTTGAACAATAGTATTACCATTGCCAACCTTATAAATTCACTTAAAGATCATGCTGTTTATCACTTGCCAAGATCCACTCTCAGAGGATATGAATTTACAATAACACAATAATAATAATAACAGTTTATTAAACTTTCTTGCAGTAACTTACTGAATTAACAAGTTATAATACAATGAGAACTTAGTAAGAACAACTATGTACATTTCTGTATATGTTAAGTACAAATTATACACACCACACCAGAACATGCATCACATTTGTTAAAAATACTTTAAAAAAAGTTGCTTAAGATGGTTGGCTTTAGATATATCTTTTGACTTTAATCCTGTTGTGTGATGATTAAAGTCACTGGTAATTATAACCAGGGCATTTGGCTCGTCAGATAATAGCATGTCAAGATTTCTTTGAATATGTTGCCGCAAAATCACATTCTCAGGTTCATGGTTACTAGTAGAGTGGTATATCACACCTAACACAATTGATGTAATTTGTCTTGGTAGACTATGTGGCCTCATTGATATCCAAATTGATTTGACTTCGTCTTGATTACAAGATTCTAGGAATTTACATGGCACTTTTTGATCTAAATTAATACACACTCCTCCTCCTGTAGTAATTCGATCCTTGCAAAATAGATTGTAACCAGGGATAGCGCCTCAAGAATCTGACACATTAGGCGACAGCCAAATTCAGTAATGCAAATAGCACTTACAGAGTTGAGCTCCACGATTTGTTGAATCTCATCCACCTTGTTCGTTAATGCTCTCACATTTGTTGACAGGAGAACAGGTATATCATAAGATTTCTGATGTTTGACCTTCCTTAAGATGCTATAATTCACCGCTCTCCCTGGTTTATCAAATTCGCAGATGGCTATACTGCTTGTTCAGGGTTGTTTACCAAGTTCGCTACAAGTTATCCTACATGGAATTGGTCTTTGACTGGCATAAGGCCTCTCTCCTCGGGAACACTGAGCACCACCTTATCAAAGTGTCAAAGTGTAAATTTATGTTACTTGGCCACTCTTCACATCTTGGAGATTTCTCTTCTCTGTTGTTATCTATAAGTGGTGAAGATCTTGAACGTGTGGATTGTTACAAATATCTTGGATTCATACTGAATCAGCGTCTGTCTTGGGAAGATCACGTCTCAAACATTGCCTCCAAAATATGTAAACAAATATCAATTTAATCTAGAATTAAATAAATGCTACCTCTATCTGCAAGACTAACTTTCTATAACACCATGATCAAGCCCATTTTTTAATACAATAGTATTGTGTGGGGAGACAAAAGAAATACAGTTCACATGGACACTCTTCAAATACTTCAAGACAGAGCTGCGAAGATAATCCTTGACAGAGACTTAAGAGATTCTGCTACACAAGCTTTGAAAGATCTCAACTGGTTAACTTTAGTCAAAAAGAGAACTATCAACGAATGTATTTTTGTTTACATGCCTGAACAACCTCATTGAGTTTGATTTTGGTTTTAAATAATTTAAAAATAGATGTGATTACAATACTAGAAACAAACAAAACCTTGCATTTGAATTATTAAAGACAAACTGGGGTTTTTTCAAAACTGTCCCACACTGTGGAAAGGACTGGAACACCATCGACTTGGAAACCAGAAACACTGACAACCTCACTGCCTTTAAGAAATCAATTGTTAAGATTTTTTCTTAGCATTATATTTTTCTATTTTGCATATACCTTTGTTATATTTTACAATCTTTTATATATAATATTAGATATTCTCATTATTTATTTATATTTTTGACATTTAGCTAGGACCTCCCCAAAAATCATGTTTGTATGAGTGGAGCATCCTCATTAAAAGATCATTTCTTAGAAGCCTGTTTGCATTAAGTCTCCTGAGACAAGTCCTGAATTCCTGGTCATGATACTTTTGGGAACAAAGAGCAAATAATTCTTGTCGGCTATAAACCTTGCAAGCCACAAATGATGACAAATGGGGGCAGTCCTCATTGTGTGGGCTTTGCAGCTGCAAATTGACCAAGTTACTGGAGTCAGTCTGAGGCTTTGGAGGTCCAGGGTTGGCATGAACATCCATACATTCTGATCTGATGTAGGTGGAAGAAAGACGCAAATAGATCCACGCTTCCTCCATTCTACAACTGGTCTCTTCGGAGTGTTAGATAGGTTTTTGTTCAACCAAGTTTGTCCAGCGCACTCGGCAGGGATTTTCACATGAAATAAATGGCTATTTGCCAAGTTTAAATCCTTATTTCTCGATTTAACGCACACCGAAGGCAAAAATATCAATGAAACTAGAAGAAAGTGGAGTAAAATTATAGAACTATAAAGCTTGGCAGCCATATTGGCATGCATACATAAGATTAGATTAAATTTAGATTTGCTGTCATTGCTCACAAAGGGCTTCATGTTTTGCAAAATGGAAGCTGTATTTTTTCTGTGTTCAAACATTTTGATTTGACTCTCACCTCTGGTAACAAGGTTTTTTGTCTTGTTACAGTATATCAACCTCCACCATCCTAGAAAAATGGCTTTACAGTAGAGAGGTTTTTCTCAGAATTCTCTGCATTCATAGAGGAGTTCACTGTTACACCTGTAAATTCCACCTTTGTGGTGATTTCAACTTTCATGCCAATGACAATTTAAATGCAAAGCCAAACAATTCTCTGACTTTCTTTTTTCTGCTGATCTGAAACAGCATGCTAATGGCCCTACCCATTGTCTGGGACATACTTTGGATCTTCTCATCACTTGTGATATGGATACTCTAATTTCTTGCACAAGAATTTTACCAGATCTCCTCTCTGGCCATCAAGTGGTTGTGTGGGTCATAGATTTACTGCAGTCTCCTGCCACCTGTATAACTGTTGTGCATTGGAAGACTCGGGACATTGATTTTTATGCTTTTCAGAAGGACATCTGCTGTGTCTTCTATAAGGAATCAGTTGACGACTTGGACAACGGGATAACTACTTATGATAACACATTACATCTTCTACTTGACAAGTACGCCACACAACAAACCCTTAGGCCACATGCACCTAGGTCCTCAGAATATCTTCAAGAACTAAAACATGTTTAAAGGTGCTATGAAGGAAAATTTCAATTCACTAAGTCATCAATTGACATGCAAATTTACTATCAAGCCTGCTGCAATTATAATCACTTGTTTGAGGTCACTTGAAGGAGAAATTTAGAACATCTAATGTGAAGCAGCTTTTCAAGCTCGTTGATGGTATGTTCACTGGAAAGTCTTCTCCACCTCTACTAACACGACTCTCTTGAACACCTGGTTGAGAGTTTTGGCGACTTCTTCAAATCTAAAATCATTGATATCAGACATACTCTCTCTAAGAAACCTTCTTGGCCTAAACATGTGACTAATGTATTGTACTCTACCCCTTTCAGTCAGTTTGATCATGTCTCTCCTAATGGTCTTAAGACTATCATTCAGTCATCAAAAAGTAAAAGTTGTGCTCTCGATCCATTACTTACTTGGTTGTTAAAGGACTGTGATGTCATGAACGCGTCTTTGGATCAGGGCATTTTCCCCTCTTTCTTCAAGAAGTCACCAATTTACCCTCTGATAACAAAGGACAACCTTGATGCTGATGTCTTTACTAACTATCAACCTATCTCCAATCCATCATTTCTGGCTAAGGCATTAAAGAGAATATTGGCTTTCCAGATTGAAGGATATCTCACCACTAATGGCTTATTTGCTAAAATGCAATCAGCATACAGAAAGCATCACAGTATTAAAACTGCCCTTCTACAAGTTAATGATATACATCAGGCCATTGACAACAAATGTGAAGCTGTTCTAGTGTTGTTAGACTTATCTGCAGCTTTTTACACAATTGACCACACTATTCTTCCGAATGAGCCTTGGTATCACAATGATTTCTTCAAAATTTGGTTTATTCCATAACTCCTTGTAAGATTTTGTAATATTGTTCACTGGATGCCAAACTATACTGGAACCACTAAAATTCTAGTATTGTTAAGTAACTGTAGATCAACTTTGTTTACACTTACACAAATGATATCTATGTTACAACTGCAGTTGGAAGCTCTCCTAATTGGTGGCTCTTAAAATCTGAACAAAGTTTAATAGGACCTAATATAGTTGGGGGGAAATGGAAATATTTTAATATGGAAACATTTTGAACCTCCTTTAGATCTAAGAACTTTTTGAGCAAGCTACTCCATTCTCAAGGAATCTACATACAGCTTCCTCGACCTTTAACACTTGCACATAGTATAGGTCTAAGTACTACTGAAAATCAAGTTTTTTCTCCTGTCATTAAATTAGATTTTGCTCCTCTTACCAATAGTCTCCTAGCTACTCTGGCTTTGCATTTCTTACTCAAACCTTTTGTTTGCAACAAGAATATTACTTCTGGTACAAAGATGAATCAAATAGTATTTTTGGTGTGGCCTCTCCACTTTCTACCTCTATAACTCCTGTCCCACCATCTACTGTAGTTTCTTGATTAACATCAGCATCTCTTGACGGTCTAGAAGACAGTTTCTGTGCTAATGTCAAACATGCTCAAATCTTGTTTCAATTACTACTAGGAACTGCTTAGCATGAATTCAAGCAGCCTTTTTGCTCTCATGTATTCCTAACCCAATATTGTGAAAACTGCCTGTTTTGCATTTTCACCAAAACTAAGACTGGACCATGTTGTAATGAAAATTTTATTGTTTTTTTTTTTGTTTTGTTTTGTTTTGTTTTGTTTTGTTTTTTTTTGGGGGGGGGGTTAATTTATTTGCTAGCAAGTGCCTCTGTTTGCCTCATATTGGCTATGGCTAATTTCATAAAGGACTGACTCAAATTACCGGTATCCTGTCATATGTGACAGATTGAGGATGTGTTTAATTTGCTAAGTGATAACCTTTTAGTTTTAGAGTGAATTGTCAACTGTGGTCTCCATACAGTCCATTCTTAATACAGGAAATTAGTCCTTTTTCTTTGCATTTGACTTGGGCTTAAGAATGTTTTATTTGTGGGTATAATTCTTCAAAGTGCAGGGGAAAGGTCAGAAACTCTCCCCTCTGCAAACTCCCTTTGCAGAACAATCATGATAAACAATCAAATTATCTAATGTTTGATAAAAGAACAATCAGTTCAAGGAGATGAGTAAGTTCTCCTTTTAAGATTAAGTAATAGCAAGCAGCATTCAGCATGCCACAGTTTCTCTTTCATCAAAATTTCAGTTTTCTGGCTGAGGATGCCTTCAGTAGATCCTTTGTCAGGCTAAGTTCCAAGTGAGGTGTGGCTTGATTGGCTCTGTTCCTATTTTTTTGTTTGTGCAGCAGCAAAAATTTTATCCAAAAAAAAAAAAAAATGATAGTAGCTTAGAACCTAGGGCACTAAGCCCAATGAGTGACTTCCTGAATGGGCCCTTCTTTCGCTAAGCAGAGGTCCCATTTTACAGTTTAGCGTGTGAGCAAGTTCTCCAGTAGCTAGTGCAAGCAGGTTATTTTGTACTGAATAAAGTTTGAGCCTCCTTGTACAAGTTGGTTTTTGGGGACCAATTGCTGGATAGTTATTTTCATTTTATTGTAATTGGGTTAATTTTAAGACTCAGTCCAAGTAAGATTTGTTATGCCATTTGAGAGATGATATAATCTCTTTACCTTTTAGTAGCACCAAAAATAAACCTCTCTTCAAGAGGAGAATATTACATTGAAGGATCCAATGTCACCATAGCCTGTGAAGCTTCTGGGGAACCACTGCCAGATGTAGCATGGATTAGAAATGGAGTACTTGCAAGTTCAGGGAATAAAGCTGCACTTTTAAAGTTCATTAATATGAACAGAATGGATGCAGGACAATATACATGTCGAGCCAATAACTCAGTGGAAGTCACTGCCATTGATACAACAATTGTAGTTCACTGTAAGTACATTTTAACCTAACATGTAACTTCCTAGTTCTTAATTTACTTTATTTACAGTGTGACTCCTGTTATCAGGGTCAGTTACGCAAAACTGATGAATCCATTCAAAATCCATTCAATTTGGCTTTGTGTGCATTGGTCCCAAGTATTGGTTGGGACAATTGAATTTTGGTGGAATCATTGCTCACATTATTTTGCTTCAGAGGACATAAAAAATTTTTAACAAGTCATTGCTTCAGTTGGATTGTGTGTTAACTCAGAAAATGGCTTGAAGCCATTTCTGAGTCATTGTGGCAACCCAAAATTAATTCCATATGACTAGCACATAAGGCTAGTGCATATTTTGATTCTCTGTGAGGGCTCTGGTTGGGGCTTAATGGAAAGCTGAGAATTGGTCAAAATTCTAACTGTGAGCTGAGAAATTACATGTTTGTTTTACTGATACAGCTGAGATCAGCTGATAGATGTGAAAATGGGCTGAAACTAAAACTGCATGCTTAAGATTTACACACATATTTGCATGTGTGATGTTTGAATAGAGATACTATTTAAGGGCAATAATAATCCATTTTATATTTCTTGATTCAAAGGTCTTGCCACCTTATACTAAATACTCGACTATTAAATAACACAAAAGCAATGGACTGTATTGTGGAGTGATTACAACCTTTACTTTTTTTTCATTTAAAGACAGTGAAAAGAAAGACAAATGCTGCGCTTCGGTAATTTTTTCTTTGACTTTCTGGTTTGGAAGGTTGTGTAACCTGCAAGCACTTCATGTACACCACCCTGCTATGTGAGATACCGGATACTAAATTTTTTCAGTGTTTGCATATGGGTAGGCATTCAACTTCTGTTGTCAGGAGCTGGTAAAAAGAAGCATGAATAGTATGCTAATCTTTGGAGTTCAAAGTCACTCATCGTTAGAAAAATTACACAGACATGATGTCTTGGAGTAAACCACATATATAAAACCTGACCTGTTACAGCTAAAAATTCCATACAAAGCCAGTTTAGTAGGGTCCACATCTCACCCCATGAAAAAGAGGCACCTTCAGGTAATCCACTGTTTGCTGCCATTTCTTATGTTTTTACGGAAAAAAAACTTCCAATCATATTGCTAGCTCTTAAAGACACAAGGCAAGCCATGCTCAACTTTTGAAAATTGTCACATGACCAGGCATGTGACCTCCGGGGAACCCAAATCCACCCTCCTGCCTTAAAATGAAATCATACTTGTGTCATCTTTCCAAATCTGGTATTTACACCACCTTTTACCTCAGAGTAATACATATTGTAAAAAAACACAATATTGTAACGTATTTTGATCTATTGAGCTTTAAAGTGACTTATCTCCGAAGTTAATTGACAAAAAGCTAGCCTTTTAAACCTGTATGCTTCATCTGCAAACTATTTTACACTTCCTCTTCAAAGCTACTCTCTTCATTGCTTTCTTCTAAGTCACTGACACAGGTCAGACCAAAGGGGTTCCCACATGCAGAAGCACCCTGCTGTGCAAGCAAGTCCTGTGTTGCTGCAAGAGCAGTTTTGCCAGCAGCCAGACATCTTGCACTTGCATTTCATCAGCTTGAGAAGGCTTACAGGTGTCTGTGCTTTTGTGATTGTCAGTGGTACAAGAAGCTCCTCATCCTTTGTCTGTCCATGACCCTCCAGTGATCCAAGATCCTCTGTAGCTTCAAGAGCACAACTCCAAACACTTTGTAGTTTGATTGCTTTAGATGGTGAAGTACACAATCAGTCATTGGTGGAAGCATTTCATGTTTCTGCTTATTCTTGCAGAACACGAGATAAAATAATTCATCTGCAATGCTTGTCTTTTTGGTTGTCTTGTATAAGCTGGAAACATAGGCTTCACTTTTGCCAAGTGTGCAGTGAGCAACTGACAGGAAAATGCACTGGTTTAACTAGTGTTGAAAATGTAGCATTCATGTTAAAAAATGATCTAAAGTGAAAGTTCAATTACCAGCAATGAAACTAGAAATCAATGGTGGAAAACATTCAAGCCATACCTTTTCTTTTGGATTGGAAATACATTTTTGCCATTGTACTGGTACAGGAGTGGCAGGACCTCTGATTTGAGTATTGGTCAAAGACCAAACGATTAAAACGATTAAGACCAGTGGCTAAATTGGAAGGGCAATTGTAGACATTGTACAGTGATGACTCAATAGTTACCAATGAGATGATGATGATGATACTTTTCACTTTGACGGAACTCACTACAGTTTTTTTTCCACCAAGCGGTTATCTAGGGGAAAAATTCAAGTCTAAGTTTCAAACTCCATGTTCCCCAGAAGTTTTCAGGGAGGGTTTATAAGAAAGAATCATGTTTTTGTTTGAGGATGTTTTTTGTGTGATTTAAATCAATGCTTTCTTGACTTTGTGGACTGTTCAACTGAACACAAAATATAAATCTCATTTGGTTATTTTTTCAGCAGAAATGAAGTTAATGTTCAAATGCAAACAACTTTGGACTTTGACGATTGTGATCTTTCACAAATTTAGACCAATAAATTAAAGGTACTCAATTTAAGTTAAAATATGGATCTCCATTGGCAACACATTGCTGTTAACAACTTGCATCAACTTGCATGGCTGGAACTCGATACTTGCCATTTTCAGAGGTTTTCTTGGTAACTGCAATTACAAACAGGGGAGGTCAGCTCTATTTCTATATAATGGTGCACTAGTAATGGAGCGGTAAGTTCTGATAACTAAATCTTTTGCTCTGCTATGAATGACTCATCTACTGGGATTGGAAAAATGTACATGTGGTCTGCCAACTTTGGTTTATGAATCCATCTCGGCACTCTGAGCTTCTCCATCAAGGGATATTATAAGCAGTTGGTTGAAATTTTGACATTGTAACTTTGAGCTTCCAAGTAAAGCTCTAATAGGCAGAGTAACAGCTCAGTAGAATAACAGCTTGGCTCGAAGCTGTCCTCTTGGCATCAATACACTGGGGAATATGATGAGAGTACAAAGGCAGTGCTTTTCAAGGTCTACACAAACCACATTGATAGAGCCACAGCCAATATACTTAGCTATCCGAAGGAGGTTTGAGGGGTTGCCACATTTGACTTTTTTCAGGCCACAGAAACCTGATCAGTCATCAATGTATGTCAATTCTTGCCCCTTGTCAGCTGACAAAGTGTGGTAATGTTTCTTCGCTGGCTCCAAAGTAGCAAAAAATTCAACACAATAGTCTTTACAACACTTTCAACCTCTCTGTCAGATTCACAGCAGTCGAAGTGGACAGCCATTTAACAGCCTCCATGATCACAATGAAATGCTTACCAACATGTTCAGGTGCTGTAATATCCACTCTTTTTCTCTTATTCAGGTGAGTTCTTTTTCAAATAAAAAATTTGTTTTGTCAGCAAACTCCAAAATGAAATGAAAGGCATTTCACTTTCATTTAGGTTTTCAGCCAACGGAAATAAGGCCTGTTGATGCAAGGAGGAAATGCTTTAAGAAAATTTGTTCACAAACAAGTAGTTAGGCCTAAGTCTAGTTGTTGATATTACTGATACATAGAAGAAATAAAAAAAAAATTATTTGGTGGTTTGTTGAGTTATGTTGTACACTGTACCTCCTAACTCCAAAATGTTTCCCATTGGTGGGGAAAGTGTCACTTGCCATCAGTCAAAACTCATTAAAAGCTCAGATGCATTGAGCAAATCTTTGATTGTAAGTGTGCACTATTTTTCTTGAAAAGCTGCTTTCTTCTTGCCAATCAACTAAACTGATTTTGATTGCACTTTAAGAGAAGATGAGGGATGACAAAGACAATAACGATGAAAAAAATAGAATAATGTATGAGGAATTATCATGGCGAGCCAATGCTTTCCATAAAGAATTGTTGTTGGCATGTAGACATAAGCTTTCGCACAAACAGAACCTAAAGAAAGGTGTTCAATTTCAATGTCATTGACACTGTGGTTATCAAATATTTAGTTGTTTGAAAGTGTGCACACGATAATACAATTTTCAAATTTGGTGCAGACAAAATTTGCTGAGATTTTTGGCAGAGCAGAACAAATTTTGTCAGCCTAGTGTGTAGGGTACCTAACTCCTTTGGGCAAACAAACATGAGAAGTATTGAATTTTTTATATCTTAGCAATTGGAAACAAACAATTTCAAGTAACGTGTCTGAACTTCTCATTTGTTACAAACTTGTTCTTCTTTCATTAGTCCAAGGTTTAGAACATAGTGTCATAGAAAAGAGCAATAGTTTGGCTGTTGAAAAAACCATACTATTCTACCACAAGTAAAGTTTTGAATCGGAAGTTTTCTGGTTTGAAAAGAATTTCAAATTTTCAACAGTTTTAGATTAGATAGAGATGTGTTGACAGAAGGAAAGAATGGTTTGGAAATTAAAGCTAAAACCATATTTTAAACATCCCATTCAAATATATGTTTTAAGACTTGATAACACTTCTCGTTCTTCTTGTTCTGGTATATTTTCATTTACCTTTAAGATCTAATTATTATGCCACTCAGAAGAAATTGTACAAATGATATTGATGCAGTATGGCAAAATATCCTGAATTGTGTCAGGGAAATTGCCTTCCTTTTATGGGACAGAATTACTATAGAGGTATCCACAAATTAATGATTAATTCTTGCCTAACTCCCCTTTCCCTCCCCCCCCCCCCCTTATTCACCCATGAGAGTGTTCTGAGTTTAGTTTACTTGATTTTTTTTCATTCACAGTTTACATTCTATTGCCTGTGTGAAGTTACTTATCATCACAGTTATAATTTTATTTAGCCTGTTTTAGACTCTAAGGCAGTAAAACAAAGCACAATAGTATGAATGCAACCTGACTGAAATCTCCCCTGTTTTTGGTTTTTTGCTCTGCTGCTACTATCATGCTATATACTATTTTGCATGAATTTGCAACTGTTTAACTTGCTCAACTCCTGGAGCAGGTTATATTTTATTTGACAAAGCACTTTGCAGGGCAAACTTGAAAAAGCTTGGATTGTTAACAAAAAATGAATTGCTTGTTTGTATTTTTAGTAGTGAAGTTGAGCCAAAAATCCCTGATGATTTTGGAGATGCTCCTCTCCTTGGAACCACCTAGCCTATGAGGCTCTTGACTTAAGGTTTCTCTTAAATTGATCAAGGGAGGCTCTGTTCCACAGAAAGTTCTTAGATAACTGTATACATCCTGGTACCAATTGAGCAAGATAAGAAATGTCCTAGATTCAAATTGGGTTTTCACTTTTTTTTCATGTCTGATAACAAGTAAAGTTGGCCTTCTCAAATTGCTCATTTTGTTAACAGGGGATCTGAAATAGTTCTCCTAGTAATGACACAGCTGGTTTTATTTTTCTTGCTGCAGTTATGCCATTGTTTTTCTGCATGCAATGTTTAAGTTACTGTATTTTGCTTTTAGTCAGTATTCTAACCATTAGCAGATGACTTGCTGCAATTTTCCATTACAAAAGCATCATATTTTCTGCCCAAGGCACTCAATGGATTACTAGATTAACCCACACACAAGATGAGCACTTCCTTGTTGCATTATCATGCACCCTCTAGACTTTTACATGGGGTTATGATTTATCACCAATGGAAATGAATGAGCCATGAAATAAACAGAGATTTGAGGTTTTGATTTGATTTATATTTTTAGACAAACCAGAAGGTGCAAGGCTCACTACCAATGCTTCACAAAATGCTGTCACTGAAGGAGACTCAGTTACATTCAATTGCACAGTTAAAGCTGCTGTGCCACTAGTGTCAATTTACAAGTTCTTTTTCAATGGCCACCTCCTAAGTAATAACAGCAACAGTGAGTATACTCTCACTAAAGTCAATCGATCTCAGCACTATGGTGAGTACAAATGTGTCCCACATAATGATGCTGGAGATGGAGCAGAAGCCACTGCAAGACTTAACATAAATGGTGGGTAGACACATCTTTGAGCATTTTTAAGTAGTTTGGAATTGTAATCCAAAACTTAAAAAACATTTTTCACAAGCTTACACTGTGTCAGTGAAACTTCCCACACAGTGAATCATTACAACCCTGAACAGGGGAGAATGGACACACCCTGGGAATGAGGTTGATGTGTTGTGCCTACCCCCTAACCCCCTCCCAAAATAGGCTTCTCCTGGAGTAATGGAGGTGGTTGAGGGGAAGGAGAAAAAAGTATGGGCTGAGGCAGATTTTGGGTGGCTTTATAGACATCTTTGCATTGCTCTCCAGCTAAAGAGGTGTCTCCCTTGCAAGCATTACTCAGCTTGCACCATAATGCTCCTCTCCAAGGTTCTTGAGAAAAGTGCTGGTGAAGGATGCCTGTCCTGAAAAATTTAGCCAGTGCCTAATAATAAAGGGGTGTGTAATAGCAAAAGTTGGGCCTCCTAATAATGAATGGGTATGTAATGATGGACTTGTGCCTAATAATGATGAACTGGTGCCTAATGATAAAAACCAATGCCTTACTGTGATGAACTTGTGCCTAATAATATCAAAACAAGCCTAATGATGATTCACAAGTGCATAATAGAAACAAAATAATGATTCAGTGGAAATGGTACCCCATGGTCAAATTTGTTTTGTTACCCTAGATTGTTTTCAGACGCAAGAAGTCTGTAATTTTGTGTACCTAGTCGTTTGGGAGCCTTTAAGGTTGTACATTTAATTCTGTAGCAGAATACCTGGAATTTAGGTACAATTTTGAGATTAATCCTAGGTCTGATTAAATTTTTTTGGTAGAATAAAGACCAAATTATTATTTCAAGGCAATTATCCTTTGTCTGCCAAAAATTGTAAACTTATGTTTTTCATTAGCATATTTTAAAACTGATGCAAATTCTGATTAGCTGATAAAATGAAAGTAAAAGAAAATGCACTACATTTTATAATCTTATCTTTATAGCATATGAAGTGGATGATTTTGAACCAAATCGCACTCTAATGTTATGGTGTGAACATTTTGTTGTTCCTCTCTTCTTATCTAGTTCCTGTCCAGTTTACAGAAGTGCCACAGAATATAACAGTTAATATGTCAAGTCCTCTGTTTTTGAGTTGTGATGCCTCGGGTTTTCCTGAACCTAAGATAAGATGGGAAAAATCTGGGATTAGTTTGTCCTACTACAAACAGTTGAACATCTCCAGTAGTAACAGGAACGATGCAGGAGAATATGTTTGCAGGGCAAGCAATGGAGTGAGACAGGAAAAGACAGTAAGAGCTTATGTCACTGTGCAATGTAAGTCTTTATTTCAGTATGTCATAAAAAGCTGCCAGTGCTGCGGAATCGATGATACAATCAAACCAATATAGAGCAGCACCATATTAAGCAGTCACCCTGTATTTAGTGGTCAGTTGTCAAAATCCTGAATTTATTTCCCCTTAGTTACTATAATTTCCACCCCTATTTATTAGAAACTTTTATTTAGTGGTTGTGGTCACCTTTATTGTCTTCCACCTGTAAGTCACATATATTGTGACCAATTCCTCATATCAATGTTTAGTTTGGGTACATATCAGCATTTGTAAGAACACTTAAAGCTTGAGCTTGAATATTTAATGCCATCCAAATAACATTACATTTTACAATGTGGTAGCTACCGTAAAATTATAAAATCATACAATTCCTAACAAAGGAAGTCAGGTTACAGACTTGCCTGCTACAACTTTTTAGAGCTTAAGGTACAAAGAATAAATATGGTAAACAGTTACAATTAATGCAAATTTGAAAGGCTGAAAGCTGAAAGGTATTACAACCATAAAACCCAATGCATCCTTGCAGAAATAGGTCAATTACAGTACTGTACGGCCTTAACTTCTCCCATAAATTAATGCTTACAGGAAATCATAAGTTTTTTTCACAAGGTGGCACTGTACTTACAGTAGTTCACGCACAAATGCATTTTTTCAGTTATCTCATTATATGACTGCTTAAGTCATGGAAGATTCATTGTAGCATGGGGACTGAGATATTAATTACCTCAGAAAACTGTAATCATCAGAATTACAAGTCAAGGTGTATTTACCAAGTGCTCAAGTTTCCAAATTGGTCACCTTATTGTTACATGTGCACTCAAGTTCACGCTTTTTCGGGGCCATATCAGCTGGACAATCCTGTGACTTGTAAAAACATCAAATGTTACTCACATGTTCAAATAATTCACTGAATCAAAAGTTTTTATAACCTTTTTCTTTTACTGTGCTTAAAAAAAATAAATTACGGGTAAGAGAAAGTAATAAAGTTATTGAAACATTCCGTTTTAATTGAAAAACATTTGTGAAGTTATAATTATAATTACCTTTTCATGTAAACAAACCATATAGAAACAAATGATATGAACAAATTTAATCTCACCAAGTTTGAATGTAGAATCCAAAATCTAATTTACTTGTAGTTGAGTAGGAAAAACCTCAATGTGTTTTTCTTGTCACTATCCTTCTAATTGTCGTTGTTGTTGTTGTTGTTGTTGTTGTTGTTGTTGTTGTTGTTGTTGTTGTTGTCACAACTCAATCACAAAACCAGATATCTTCAACTTTTATGATCAATAGCCACGTCAGTGAGATTTTTTCGTTGTGTACTGTTTCTTATGGCCATCTATTTTTAGTATCTATCTTTTACCAGCTGACATTTCAGAGGAGTCTTTGATTATTCTCAGATGTCTAGAAGACCACATTGGCAATTTACCACATTGTAGGCAAAACCAAAATCTGATTGAATTTTATTTTATCAAAAACTTGAAAGGTATTGGATGAAATTAGCAAACACAATTCAAGTCTCCCTTCCCAAGTATTCTGTGATCTTTTTTCTATCAAATGGTGGAGTTTAAAGTTTCTTCTTTCACTGTCTTATTGAAATAAAATTGACCTCTTCACTGAGGTTTTAAAGTTAGAAATGTGTAATATCTCTTTACGAGAATTTTTCAAACTGTAAATGCCTAAAACCTTGAAGATGGACTTTGAAAAAACTGCGAAAATATGACCTATCTTTTCACTGAGATTTGAATCATTGGCTGGCACGCAAAGATATAAAAGAGGCTCTGTAAAAAAAACCAAAATAATAGAATTGCATATTTGGAAGAATCATACGACATTACTGACACCTGCTCACCTGACTTCAATTTTCTGAAGAGTAAATTCTGCGACACTTTAGTTTTATCTTCTCACACATGAATTAAAACATAAAATTTAATTATTCGCAAGCAGTTTAGGGGGGAAATTAAACGTTAAATGTTACATAAAAAGAAACACATTACAATAAAACAAAGCAGAAGCATATTACCCACATTTTTATGCTTCTGAATACAGCTTTAATAGGAATTATATATGCAACTGTTTCCCCATGTAAAGTGGGTGCAATAGACGGCCGTTTAAGAAATTTTACCCAAATAACATTACATCCTTCAAGTTGGCATGTACTGAAACCCGAAACAGCTAAACGAAACGACCGGAACAAAAAAAACGAAACGACTGTAACGACTGTCACGACTGCAACAAAACGACTACAACGATCGAGCAGTTGACACTGACACTATTATTTGACACTTATATTTAGTTTCTATGACGGAACGCCAGCCATATTGAATACCAAAGCGTATACGGAAAGAAGAGGAAGAAACAGATATCGGTATTCATTGACAAGGTCTATTTCCGTGATTTTTGCTATTGATTCTTTTTAATTAAGGTTTCCTCGAAACCCTACGGCAAGCCGATGGCAATCGAGAGATTTCTTAATTTCCGCGTGTGGTAGATCAGGAGTCGATCATAATCGCAATTAGACAAATATGTCGGCTGACACCCCTGGATATTCATTTTATTTTATTGTTATTATTATTTTTTTATTATTATTACTATTATTATTATTATTAACCAACTGCACAAAGTGGAGTACAAATAACGTGCGAATAGAGTTCAAATATCTTGCGATATTGTGCGGCTATTTAGACAGTTGGTTATTTTGTACTGTTAAAGAAACCTGTTTAACCAGTCGGCTGCGCGCGCTACGCTTCTCTATCCGCTCTGCCTTCCCCGCCTTATGAGAAATGAGGAGAGAGACTTAGCAGAAAAAAAAAGCAGTTGGATAATAAATAACTTATTGGACGTTTTGGTGTGTTTGTACGAGTTGTGCAAAATACAAACAACCAAAATACTCAGCTACACTACACACCAAAACGTCTGATAAGATATATTTATTGACCGTTTTTTTTTACTTGTTTCGTTTTGTTCGTTACGGTCGTTTCGCTTGTTTCGTTTCCGTCGTTTCGTTTTGCTGTTTCGGGCTGAGTACCTTCAGAGTCATAGATGGCTTTTGGGGAAACCAACTAATCAATACGAAACGAATTATGCCAAATTAGCGAGAGTCAACACCTGCTAAAACATGGTTTTCTAAAATCGTCTGGAAATTGCAAGGGTGTATCTTAATTAATTCAAAGAAAATATCCAAGCAAGTTATGGACGTGGTTCATGAATTTTAAAGAGATAATGTGACAAAAATTTGCTGGAAATTTGTGTATTAATTATTTGTGGTGTCTCTACGAATTTACCCTCGATGATCACATACGTAATTCCGAGGGTGTAACTCGATGAATTAAACACAAAGTAACTGGTAGTTTACATAAACGGATTTACAAATTGCAAACCGACAATGTGAAAACTGTTCTTGAATTTGAAAACTATAAACAACAACTATTTCGCTTACAATGTGGTGCTTGTGAGCACAAGGCAAGTACTCGATCCGTTTCAGCACGCGATCGCAGCTCGGACGCAAAATGCACGCTCTGTCATCTTTCTCTATTTCTTTACTGAGCTTAGAACTTACCATCTTTGTTATTCTATTTACAAACACGACGCTATCGATATCGCTGATCCTAGCAGTACGCAGGACGCGTATCGTACATGAACTTCCTAATGGGCCTTGCTCGCCATAGAGTCTCCTTGGCTCGGTGATAGAGCATCGGAGCGTGGAATCCGGAGGTCTGAGATTCGATTCCTCATGGGAACTCAGAATTTTTTCTTTGTCCTACGCTCGTGACAAGACGAAAAACATCTTTCTCAATTTCTTTACCGAGCTCAAAACTTACTATCTTTCTTATTCTGTTTACAAGAGATTAATTATTCCACTATTGTTTTCAGTTTTTAGTATTTGAATTTTAGTATGCGATTTACATCCTACGGCCTTATCTGTGCATCGCATCCATCGCAAAAGGTGTACGCGAAAGAAGAAAACAACTAGAACTAAACCATTTAAGTGTTATTTGTGTTCTTTACTGCTTAAAAATTCGCTTCTTCAAAAATCAAATTTAAAAAACGAAAAAAAAAAATCAGTGTTTGGATCGTTCAGTGCGGCCAAGGTGTTCCAAGACGCATTTTTGCTTTGTACTAAAGTGTAGTACCATGGTATATTTTGCCGCTCTCATTACTTTATGTGGTGAAATGACACAGTAGTGGAATGATAAAGCTCGTCGATGTTCTGATTGATACGAAGTATCACCATTTGTTCAGTTGCTTACTGCATTTTTATTTATTCTTAGACCCGCCCACAATTCAAAATATCACCACGTCATCTAAGAAGTCTTGGATTGGCCAGACAGTGACTTTGAAATGTCTTTCTGATGGTGTTCCTACACCAACACTCTCTTGGTACAAACCCGAAGGAAGTGAAATAAACAGAGTCAGAGCCAGAGAAAACAAAGTACAAGTGCCACTCAGGGGTGATCAAGATTTTGGTCATTACAAGTGCATTGCTGCCAATGGACTTATTCCATCTGATGAGAACCTGATAAAGATAAATCAGATAAGTAAGTTTAAAAAAACACTGTATTTTGATAAGATGAAAACTATATGAGGTCAGCATTTTCTTTTACCTTTGCTCATTATCACAGTTTCAGGTGTATTAGAAGCAAATTTTCTTACAAAGTACTCGATATAGTAACTCATTCCCTATGTAAATCTCTCTCGATAGTTAAAAATATAATACGTGGGAATATTTTGCAAGGCCCATAGGTGTCTGGAAAAATATTTGTGTATGTGAAACCATCGAATAAGGGATTTATCATTCTACTATTCTTTCATTCTCTAACAATTCGGCCGCTTATTTTTTTGACATACATCCTACGGCCTTATCTGAGCGTTCTGTTCGCATTTTTCTCCTCTTCAGCAGCGTTAGACCTTCATATATTTTTCGTGTTCGTCACCCTATTACGCCGTATAACGGTGTAATAGTGGAATTATACCAGATATAGTTGGCTTGATCTTTTAGTGGGAAATGCACTCATATTTATAAAAAATATTTAAAGTAAACCGTCGACACTTTGCCCTTTGGTAGCATTCAATAAGTTACAAAAGAGCGTTGAACTTCAGGCTGATTGATGACATCCTCCCATGCGAGTATCCATAGGAAACTACGGATACTCGCATGGACTCTTAATTTTTCCTCTTTTTATTGGGCTCTTGGATGAATTTATTTGGTGGCTACGTGTTTATTCATTAAAATGTGGTAATACAAGGGCTTGTATTTATAGATAGTTATATAAAAAGCTAAACCACATAATTAAGGTGGATGGATATCGTTTTCTTAAGTACGGCCTACCAGATATATTCAAAGCACTTAAAAAGAATCAAACCCCCATAGGTCCGATAGCTATAAGGATTTGCTACTTAATTTATTGACACTTGGTGCGCACTTCTGCACACTTACTGCGCAAAACATTCCATTGTTTTACACATGTAGCACTTCTTGTGTTAACGCTAGGTTTGATTTTCTTTCAAAACTATGTCACGGAATTGCAAATGAGCAGTTTTAGAGCCAATTCCAGTCGGTAATATCGTCAGTAAAATTATTTTTCTCAGAATATATTGTCTATCGAGGCAAAATAGCCGCATTTTTAAAATTCCCATAGCTTGTTTTCATTTCGCAAGGTAAGCCCAAACCAAAACAATTAAGGTAGCCGTTTTCAGGAAAGTTTCTTTCGAACCTCATTCGCCACGAAGTATTGTGGTAACAGGTGTGAGTTTAGTAACTGAAGTTAAGCAGCCGTAACATGGTTACGAAGTTCGTCGCACCTGTTACCGCTTTAGTGCTTCTTGTCATCGCCTCCTCAGTTGGCAAACCCCTTGGAGGAAAAAAGCTTGTTTTCTGGCCGGAAAAACCCGCGTCAACTTATATTTGCAACTGAAGAATCGTAGCCCTGGACACTCAAATGGCTCGGGAAGCGGAGCATGTGCACTCATGTTTCCGCTGTGTCATTGCCGAGTGCCTATACTGAGTCATGCGCGATGTCAAACTTTGAAGAGCAGAAAATAGTTGCACACAAAGTTAGTTCCTTTCTGTAATTACGTGACACAAATGAATGGCGAATTGCGACGTCATCTATGCATTGGTCCTTCATTTGAGCATATGTAAGTAGCAATTAAATGCCAGTAGAGGTCAGTGTATCATTTAAATGCAATGCAGTATTTGTTTTAGGCTACAACCGACCATCATTTTAGGCTTCTCATTACCAATGTCCCCGAAAAATCCATCATGGACCAATTTACAGATTATTTAATCACTGATAAAAATAAGTTGCATAAGTATTAGTAATTTCATGCTGTTCGTGTGCTTGACAACAATCTAGAAGCTCCAGATGTGGTCGAAATAGACCAACTGCCAGATAAAACAACAGACGATACAATTACCCTAAAGTGGAAGAAGCCAGAAAGTAATGGAAAAGTTATTACCATGTATACAGTGTACCAAAGAGTAGTGACTGATGGGAAAGTGGGACAGTGGACAGAAATAAGGAGAATCAGAGATGTTTCTGTGAGAGAATTGAAAATACCGTTGGAGAGAGGAAAGGTGTATCAGTTTGCCATTACTGCAACTAATGAGCTTGGTGAAAGCCTAAAACAAGAGAAAGCTAACATCCAGCAAGTCAAGGCAGAAGGTAGTATGTTCAAATGAATCTTCTTTTCCCCTTTCAAAGGTTATCTTTTTCTTTACTTAGCAAATAAAGAAGCCTTGACTGTGCTCTGTTCTGTTGTAAAGCACGCAGGAAGCGGCTAGAGCACGAAAGAAGTGTAGGAGGAAACACGAGACATAGTCGAGTGTTTCTCCCCACTTCTTGAGTGTTATAGCCGCTTCCTAAGTGCTTTGCAACAGAACAGAGCACAGCCAAGGCTTCTCTATTTGTTTTATAATAAAGAATCCGTTAAATTCCCCAAGCATTACTTTCAATTTTCAAAACAAACTTTATTTCCAAAGCGAACAAAAGTGTCGTCAGCATGCTCTATACTCTCATAAAGCACGCTACAATAAGCCAATCAGAATCCCTGTTCCCTTGGCTGTACAAGTCTACAGCTGTCAAAAATGCCAAAATAAACAAAGTTCACAATCTGCAATAGTTTACAAACTAAAAAAAAACGGCAGGTCGAATTTAACATTTTTGCTTAAAGTTTTTAAGTCTCTAATACAGAATCTTAAAGTGAAATGTTCAGTGAACTTCAGCCGAATTATGGCTCATAAAAAAACGCGAGTTTTTTCACATGACAAGGTAGAAAACAAACTGTTCAAGGCGAGTGTTTTTTAAATGAACGACAACCGAATTCACCGGAACATGAAGATCGCTCGGGATGACAGCGCCGCAAAACTCGGCTGCAGTGACTGATGTGACTTTCCACTCAATGCATCGGAAAGGATATCAGAGCAAGCTCTTATTTTTTCACTCGAAGGGCGGGCGATGTAGTTTCTGAGGCTTGCTTTACTGCGATGACCGGAGATCGCCATCATGAGCGAGCCGCGATGGACTTCAGCATGATTATATTCGCTCTGACACCGTCATGATTAGTATGAATTTTAACAGTTATGCCAGTTTGGTTGTATTTTTGTCATCATTTCTATTTTGTTGTGTTTTGTTTTGAACACTGAACTTTGTATACTATACGAGTGTTAGCTGTGTTTGATTTTTATTACCGTACGTAAGCTTGCAATCTAACTGAGCGTGAAAATCTTTAAAACTTGGAATGTCTATTTTGTTTTTCCTCTGAGGATTTTCGTATCTGCTCACGTTTTAATAACGTAAATTACGGCGCCTGGTATGTTTACAAACCTTTGTTTGGTTTTTCTGTTGCTACTTGCCGGCTCGCTTTCTCCGAAATTTCACTTTCAATTATCGGAAAAAAGCTAGAAAGAAGTCCCGGAAAAGGTCGAACATAGTACAATTTGGCAGATGGCGTGACAGCTTTAGCTCAGCTCTATGCTCTATACTCGCATAGAGCACGCTCTTTCAACCAATGACAGCGCGCGTTACATCCGAACTTTTTTATAATTAGTTTTCAAGCACTCTCCGTGTCACGAGCATCGAGGTTTTTACGGGTGAATTCTTCGCTTGCAAAAAACCTGAATCAATATGAAAAATTTGACTTACGTCGCAGTTGATATATTTGTGCCAGTTGCAAAGATATGGCATATCTATTAACTGAGATTTCAATCATTGGCTGGCACACACAGATATTTTAACTAGTTTACTAACACATGCTCACCTGAACCTGGAAAGAGAACTCTGCAACTTTTTAGATTTATCTTCTCATACTTAAATTAACTGCTTTTTTCTTTCCTTTGCCGCAATCGCTTAGTTGATGCTTCTCTCCCACAAAAAAATGTTCACTCTCCCACACTGAATTCTGAGAACTTTTCTCTCATTTCACCACCACTGCACTCCATTCTTCATACCAATGAGAGCGACTTCGCACTTACCCTCCTCTACGCGCCGTAATTTCGACAACAGATTACTGAACCGCGAGAACTCAGAAGTGGCCTATTGCCTATTGGTCAGAATTATTTTCTAAATAAATGATCAACTCGAGGCTTTAACCTCGCGTGCATAACACAAAACTTTTCCTTTCATAAATAATGTTGAGACTGCCACCATCAATGTCAGCTATTTCATAGCTTGCGGTTATTTCAAAAATTTATACTTCGGCGAAAAAGGAAGACGACTTGGGGAACGATTCTGAGAACATCATCGTGACGCAAAATACAAGAAAAACAATATCTCTCAAATTGGCCTCCCATTCGTACATTTTATGCCAGTGTTCTTTGTAAGTAAAGGCTGTTTTTATACATGAGTTCAAATGATAATTTTTGTGCAAACAAACAAACGTTCATTTTAAGTCGTATTTTGTTTTTCCCCAGTTCAAACAGTAAGCACAGAAGTTTACCTGACAGCGACAATACAGGAGAACTGTAGCAGACGTTCAGAAGTTGCTGCGAAATTTCCAGATAGGGTGAGATAATCTACTTGGTCCATATACTGGAGTTTATGGAATACTGCTATGAGATTTATCATGAAGAGTGAATCTTAATCAATCTTTTCTTGAATGAAATCTTAATATTTCTGTTAAAAAAATGTTATTCTGAACGATCTTCAATATGTGACAAGCATTTGAATATACGTTTTTTCTTGATATGTCCTTTTAGGCTTGTCAAATTGCCTTTAGGTTTGGCTGCTCATCTGCCAACACTGTGAACACCAGGTAAGGTACAGTTTGTTGTTTTACATTGAAACAACAAACGCAAACGCAAATTTGCGTTCCAGGAGGGATGTGTTGTATTTTAGCGGTAAAACTGGTTTTTCTGCTCTAGCAAATCTTATTTAATGCAAGATAATTTACATTTGAAGTACATTTTCTTTAATGTACAGTAATATATTGGCACAGAATGACATTAATTAATTCTAGTTACCTTGGTTTATTACATTGGTTAAATCTCAATATATTTTAACGCTTAAAAGTCACCAAAGTACAATTATGTGTGTTGATACGCTTTGCTCACCCCCTCCCCCCCTTATCTAGGTGTGGCAGTGTTGTTCTTGACTTCATGATGAGGTTCAATCAAAGTGTAGTCGTCAGCAATGTTTTGATTGTCCTGTCGCATGCTGCGAGGCAAGACAAATTCAGAGGTTTTAAAGTTAATCCAGACTCAATTAAACAAGTTTTAATACCCACAGATGGCTCGGAAAGCACAACAAAAGGTAAATTTTACAAAGAAATTGTCAAATGTTTACATGTATTTTTCTGAAGATGGACTGTTTATAATTGTATTCCGCATCTGTTAAGTTAAACAACTTATTCTGTAACTGATACATTTCCAGGTTTTTGTTTTTGTCGTTTTTGTTGTTTTATTTAATTAAACAAAATCTTATTTTTAAAAATTATTTTAGAGAGAGTAGCACCTTACTCTTCCTTTGTACCAAGCCAATTAGAGTTAACGGTTTCCGGTCATGAACCTAAGCTATGTAGTGAGAGCAGTGTATCGACCAGGATCAGTGTAAATGTTGTTTGAATGTTATTTCATCAAGCTTTGTAAAATGAATCATTTTAGGTCCTGAGGACTGTAACTGCTCATCCAACAACGTCTTGTTAGCCATAATTGGGGTTCTAGCTTTCACAATCCTTCTTCTAATTATTTATATAATCTGGCTACATAAGAAAGGTAAGTAAAAAAATTATTATCTATGTTAGAGGGTTTGGCTGGAAGATTCATTTTTAAACAAAAATTTTGACCCACATTTACATCATTTGTCTTTTTTTTCCTTTCGTTCTTTTTCAGGCGCTGTAGGGAAACAGAGGTAAGAATTTGCTGCGAGTTGGATTGTGTCGGTGTAATGTGCCCGATATGGTTCATTCTAAGTGTTTTATAATTATTTCTATGCTTTCTCGATTGTAGGACTTATGATGATGAAAGACGTGTTTACGACGTAAGTTACAGCTAAGACATTGAGGTCATGTTATTGTGGCCAGAAACCATGTACTCTTACTTTACCTCTACTTTCTATGAGAAAATAAACGCTTGCAGCAAATAAGAAGGAAAAAATTTGTAGTTCTATATAAAAAAAGGATATTGCATCAGTGGCAGATACAATGAAATAAAAAAGGAAGCTAGGCTCGATAAGGTCTTTGTCTTGGGATCATGTCCTTTACCAAGCCACTCCATGGATTCTCCTTCGATTGTCCCTGGTTCAACTGCCTGGCTTCACTTCATAGATCGCTAACTGGTCTGCACCCGGTTGATATTTGCTTTCTAAATGATTGTTTTCACGAATTTTTGGCCGCCTCATTTTCTTGATGCCTTATTTTCTAAACGTGAGTTTAGGAGCTTGGTACTGCCAGAGTTTTTTCGTGCGTTTATTTGTCAAAATATTGGACTACCAATCGACAATCTTCACGTTGCAGTTTGTAGCTTCGACGAATATGCTATGAGCCTCGATCACTCCATTGGACATGATAGTTTCAAAAGCAGAACAAAATGTTAGTAATAATAAGGACAAGAGGTTATAAACTATTTATAATCTCTTGTCATGGAAGAATATAAACGTTTGTCAGATAAAAATGGGTGTACTGATTTTTATAACCATGAAGTACTTTTTACTGGGATTAATAAGAGATTTGTATTTGAATACCTTAACGGTATGTTGGTTGAATAGAATGAAACAGGATTAGAAGATATCGAACCAAGTGTACCCGTTTCCAGAAAACTCACTCAGCCTCCTGCGGAATACATGGATCTCATAGAAGTCAACAAGGATAATAAAAAAGCACAAAGAACAGCTCCAGGTGCTGATTACGTGCCTCTTCATCCGTTAACACGCTGCTGGGAAGTTCCAAGACATAACGTGACCATAGAAAAAATCATTGGTAAAGGTGCTTTTGGTCAGGTTGCCAAGGGAACAGCAGTAGGACTACGAGGGAGTCCCAAAACGACCACAGTGGCTATTAAAATGCTTAAAAGTGAGCTCTTGTACTGTAAATTGAATGAGTCTTGGCCTAAAGACATTCAGGAAATGTTACCGGGTTACTGTAATTATTTAGCTATTTGCCATTTCATAAGATATATTGTTATTTCGACATTTCGCATATTATTCCAGTTAACCAAATTTTACTCCTTATTTTTAATGCTCCAGCAAACGCTTCTGAATCGGACAAGAGAGATCTGATGAAAGAACTTGACACAATGAAACAGCTAAAACCACATCCTTACGTCATTAAACTTCTGGGATGTGTTACTGAATCTGGTATGCTTTGGTTATGCGGGTCTAATTTTGCTGTACACATTTTTCTTATGATTTACTCTGTAACGCTTTCTCGTCGTTGATAATTTACCTCAATGGAAGGGTGACCGCTTCACAATTGAGCAAAACAAACAACCATCGCACAAGGTAATTTTATCTTGTTTTAGCCAACACAGACGTTCCTGGATTTACTGATAGACTAAGACCGAATATTTGCCACTGAACAGATCATTCTGTTGTAGAAGCAGAAACGCTTTTTGTAAGGGAATAATTGGTCTGTACTTTCTTATGAGACCGTCACATAGTATTTCTTTTTTTCATGCGATTTCTTCAAAAGTGTTGACCATGACTGGGCTATTCATCTATTTCAATTACTGCTTTTTTTTTTTTAAGAGAGTAACATATCAATTAAATTGTTTAATTTCTTCAGAACAGCTGTTGGTTTTGATTGAATATGTGCCTTTTGGGGATCTTCTGGGTTACCTGAGAAAGAGCCGTGGATTAAAAGACACTTACTACAAAGACCCAGATATCAAACCACAAACAAATCTGACGTCACAGCAGCTGATGAAGTTTGCTTGGCAAATTGCTGATGGAATGAGTTACTTGTCTGCAAAATCTGTACGTTAGTTAAAGACACAAAATACAAAAAATTCTAAAGCCTTCTCGTAAGGTCTATCGTCATGTTAAGCTCTGTCTTGCATGGAATATTATGTCTTCACAAGATCACGTCCGAGAGATGCAGACGTATTCTTACCGTCTTGTCGAGGCTATTTCTTTAGGGCCGGGAGCCCTCCCGATTTTGACGTCATCATATAAGTTTTGTTTCAATGCGAGAATGGCGATATTTGTGCATCGTTGCAAGTGTACCCCATCGAAATAAAATATCTGGGTTTTTCTCGTGTGGGCAAAGGCAGAGACATGAAGGAATAGGATCTTTTAAGATATTCAGCTTAAACTGAGTGTACAACAAATACCCATTTTAGTGACAAGGAAGAAAAGGAATTAAAACTTCAAATTAAAAATATCGTCTTTGGTCGCTAAACTGCTTCATTACAGAATCCTATTTCGATTAAAATGTTAAGGCAAGCGTTCTTTGAAATGACTACGTATTGCAGAAATAAAGTAGTTTGCTTCTCTTTGGAATATGGAGCAGTTATTGTAGTAGTTTTAATTTTCTGCCATCTGGAAGAGAAATACACAACACCATATTATGTTGCTAGATATTTCTATTTTCCTCTCTGAACCATTTGATTTCAGTTCTTTTTCTTCTACAATCGCTAATTTTTGCTCTTACATCAATTCTTTCTTAGATCATTCACCGAGACCTTGCGGCCCGTAATGTGTTGGTTGGACAAAAGGAAATGTGTAAAGTGACAGACTTCGGAATGGCCAGAGATGTGCAGCAGGAAAATATTTATGAACGAAAGGCAAAGGTAATCAAGAAAAAGGGGAGGTGAGGGCGGTATCACATTTCCTTCAGTTTAGTGATCTTTCACAATCATTGTTGTGGTAAAGGTGATATATTCCTGATTTCGATCATGAATTCCTTGGGACCCTAATGAAAGTATCAGCCATGCGTATACGAGTACAATTTTAAATATCACTGCTTTTGACCACTCGCTTCCTATAATTCTCGAGCTGTTTCACAAAGTGATATTCAAAATCTTTAGGGCCGTCTTCCCGTGAAGTGGACAGCTTATGAGGCCTTATTGTATGGTAAATATACCACCAAAAGTGACGTGTAAGTATACCTGATTATTACCCGTAGCAGTTTATCAACAATTTTATCAGTTTTAATCAGGACTTGAATTCTAGTGATGCTTTGTCAAAGAATACATTTATTTTATTCGTCGTATATACTTTTTAATGTCTATAGTCACTTAATTTATATTCGTTTGATTTGTCTTTCTGCAGATGGAGTTATGGAGTTTTGTTATACGAGATTTTCACCATAGGTAACATCGAATGGAATTTTATGAGGCTCTGTAGATGTTTTTTGCTTTATATCATGTTTAATTAAACAATGTATCGTGTTCAGTTAGACAAACGTAATGAGCTTCAAACTACATCTATTGACAAAGATGGTGTTTCATTGAAGGTCGTTTTTTTGTCACATTTATATTTCGATGGTCTTATGGTTCTTCCAGGCGGTTCACCTTACCCACGAATGGATGGAAGAAAAATTGCAAACTTACTCCAGGATGGATACAGGATGCCTAAACCACAACACGTCGATGAAGAATTGTAAGTTTTCTTTATTTACTTGTTCTCCCTCGTCGTACAAGGAAACATTCTTTAAATATTTAACAGATTATTTGAATAATACCAGGTATCAGATCATGATGAAATGCTGGAAGAATGACCCAGACGCAAGACCAACTTTCACTGAATTGAAAAATCAGCTTAAGGACATGGAAACCCTACACAAGGTCAGAATTTTGATCAATATGAAAGTTTCTTTTCACGTAGGACCGACTGGCTTAGGCTCAGCTAATAAAGGTTAAACTTAACCGCATTGAGCTTAAGTTTGGATTGCATCTTTTTCTTAAGTCACTGAAGCTAGCACTCCACGAAAAACATCAAAGAAGTGAACTAGAATGTCTCAATGACAATTAACACTTTATGGTTATTTAAAAGATCATAGGATGATTGCAAAACTGCATTGAGACGCACAAAGAGTAGCAGATGACGACGCCATAAAATACTTCCTCCTTGAATTTGTTTTGGTGTGAGAACCTGACCACTCATGAGGATAACCACTTTTTTAATGGTGCTGATTATTATATTATTTTTCTCTGCAGAAGCTAATTGACATGAAAATGTACGACAAGCAATTGTATGCAAACGTCGAGGATTTAACGGTGTAGTTAGATACACGTCTACGGTGTATGACCTGCTAATATTTTGAACACTTCGCCTAGACAAGTTTCAGGGATTAATCATCGTTTCCTTACACGCTTACTTGGTGGAAATAGCCATGTTGCTTTTAGCAGTCAGGCTGGAACGTTGTAATACAATTGACTTCATATGCTTAAACGCTGAAACACTTTTATAAGTTTACCGATAAAGTTTAATCTCATTTTCTCTTTAACATATTAAGTACTTACATGTATGCCTCGACACAAGCGTTTGAGTTCAGTTTATTTTCTGGCTCAATTCTGAGGTGATGATGAGATCTCGCTCTGAAAGTCATAGTTGTGTACAATTTTAATAAATTGCTAAAAAATTTTGCCGCAAAACCCGCTTGTTTTCAGGAAAGCTAATCGTACGCATAAATTGCTTTCCCCAAGACCGCCTTGACTTGCGATACCAACTCGAAATACTTTTATACGGAACTCTAATCAAAATTATACTTGGCACATTACTTCTGCAAGAAAGTTTGTTGTTTGGCCTAACAGGCCGATAGTTTTTTGCGTACTAGATACTATTGCTCAACGAAACTGGTCTTAGGTACGTGTTCAAGTCTTTTTTTCTTGGATACGTTTCTAATGTAATAACTTTAATTTTTTTTTTATATAATAAAAGTGTTGAAAAGTTCTGTGTTGACTCTGTCTGCATGATGATGCTGTACATGAGTTCACATCTTTCTCTCCACGACATTGATCTAATACATCTTGACCTATCTCTCTAGATCTCTCCTTTGAAGGAAGGACAAAACCAAACCAAAGTAAAAGAGCTTCCCGAAGTGCAAAAAATCGCTTGTACGTGTTTCAGGAGACTTATATTCAGGAGACCATGTTCTCCTGTGAATGAATGAAATGAATGAATGAATGAAAAACTTTATTTAAAACACGGTAAAAATATCAGTATGAATATAGAAAACAAAGGAGAAATTTATCTTAAGTAAAATTTTCTATTAACTGGTTTACATATTTGCCGTGTGGGAGTCCGATACAGAGAGCCATTTATCAATTCTTCTCTTGAAGTTGCGTAGAGATTTTGTAGTGCGGATATCCTCAGGAAGATCGTTCCAAAGAGAAGCTCCGCTATAACTAAAGCTACGCTTCAGG